>NC_081359.1:110821520-110889020 GCF_030684315.1 Stegostoma tigrinum | reverse complement strand
AATATGAGTTGCTGTTCCTGCAACCTTCGGGTGGCATCATTGTGGCAGTGCAGGAGGCCCATGATGGACATGTCATCAAGAGAATGGGAGGGGGAGTGGAAATGGTTTGCGACTGGGAGGTGCAGTTGTTTGTTGCGAACTGAGCGGAGGTGTTCTGCAAAGCGGTCCCCAAGCCTCCGCTTGGTTTCCCCAATGTAGAGAAAGCCGCACCGGGTACAGTGGATGCAGTATACCACATTGGCAGATGTGCAGGTGAACCTCTGCTTAATGTGGAATGTCATCTTGGGGCCTGGGATGGGGGTGAGGGAGGAGGTGTGGGGACAAGTGTAGCATTTCCTGCGGTTGCAGGGGAAGGTGCCGGGTGTGGTGGGGTTGGAGGGCAGTGTGGAGCGAACAAGGGAGTCACGGAGAGAGTGGTCTCTCCGGAAAGCAAACAAGGGTGGGGATGGAAAAATGTCTTGGGTGGTGGGGTCGGATTGTAAATGGCGGAAGTGTCGGAGGATAATGCGTTGTATCCGGAGGTTGGTAGGGTGGTGTGTGAATAAACTCTGTCGCCACATCTGCACCACAAATTACTTCCAATTTAGGAACTGGAACCTGGTGTTGTGTGACTTCTGATCCTCTTTCACTACTGATGTGCCCATAGAAGACCTTGGGATGTCCTTGTCTGTTAGAGACTGGTCTGTATCAATAATCCCTCTTTGCTTCATTAAGGAGGAGAGCTGTTCCAAATCAGGAATGAGTTTAATCGTGTAAATAAGGAAAATCTGATGGTAGGAAGTTGGGTAAGCAGGGAGACCTAAATTGGAAGTAATTTGTGGTGCAGATGTGGCGACAGAGTTTATTCACATGGTGAGTGCTATAGTTTGGAACATGCTGGAGGTGGAAACAGATTCAGGAGGAACTTTCAAAGGGGGTGACGAACTGCAGGAGAGGGAGTTGTGTGGATACACAGACGGAGGATATGAAGTGGGATTAATTAGATAGAATTTCAAAATGGCCAACCCATTAATAGGCTGAATGCCTTCCTTCTGTGCTGTATGTTTTTTATGATTCATTTCCCATCCTCAGTTACCCTGATGAGGGGAGGGTGTTTGACCTGGCAAGAATTAAAACACCTGAGACAGTATGTTGCTGGTTGACTGTTCGGAGTCAGTAATGTGGGTGTGGGACTGTGTGAAGAAGACAGCAGTGAATGACAATCCCATTTTGTTTTTATTTATTCACAGGATGAGGGCATCCCTGCCTAGGCCAGCATTTATTACCCAGAGGGCAATTCATGGGTTTGGAGTTACATGTAGACCAGACCAGGTAAGGATGGCAGATAATAAAATGTGAGGCTGGATGAACACAGCAGGCCAAGCAGCATCTCAGGTCAAGGAGGTGGGATGAGGTTAGTAGGTAGATGGGGGTGCTGAATACATCTCCTCCCACCCACCCTCCTGCAAAAATTCCATCCCCTATTCCCAATTCTTCCACCTCCGCCGCATCTGCTCCCACGACAAGACATTCCACTCCCGCACATCCCACATGTCCAAGTTCTTCAAGGACCGCAACTTTCCCCCCACAGTGATCGAGAATGCCCTCGACCGCGTCTCCCACATTTCCCGCAACACGTCCCTCACACCCCGCCCCCGCCACAACCGCCCAAAGAGGATCCCGTTCGTTCTCACACACCACCCCACCAACCTCCGGATACAACGCATCATCCTACCACACTTCCGCCATCTACAATCCGACCCCACCACCCAAGACATTTTTCCATCCCCACCCCTGTCTGCTTTCCGGAGAGACCACTCTCTCCGTGACTCCCTTGTTCGCTCCACACTGCCCTCCAACCCCACCACACCCGGCACCTTCCCCTGCAACCGCAGGAAATGCTACACTTGCACCCACACCTCTCCCCTCACCCCAATCCCAGGCCCCAAGATGACATTCCACATTAAGCAGAGGTTCACCTGCACATCTGCCAATGTGGTATACTGCATCCACTGTACCAGGTGTGGCTTCCTCTACATTGGGGAAACCAAGCGGAGGCTTGGAGACCGCTTTGCAGAACACCTCCGCTCAGTTCGCAACAAACTACTGCACCTCCCAGTCGCAAACCATTTCCACTCCCTCTCCCATTCTTTAGATGACATGTCCATCATGGGCCTCCTGCAGTGCCACAATGATGCCACCCGAAGGTTGCAGGAACAGCAACTCATATTCCGCCTGGGAACCCTGCAGCCTAATGGTATCAATGTGGACTTCACCAGTTTCAAAATCTCCCCTTCCCCTACTGCATCCCTAAACCAGCCCAGTTCGTCCCCTCCCCCCACTGCACCACACAACCAGCCCAGCTCTTCCCCTCCACCCACTGCATCCCAAAACCAGTCCAACCTGTCTCCGCCTCCCCAGCCTGTTCTTCCTCTCACCCATCCCTTCCTCCCACCCCAAGCCGCACCCCCATCTACCTACTAACGTCATCCCACCTCCTTGACCTGTCCGTCTTCCCTGGACTGACCTATCCCTGCCCGACCTCCCCACCTATACTCTCTCCACCTATCTTCTTTTCTCTCCATCTTCGGTCCGCCTCCCCTTCTCTCCCTATTTATTCCAGAACCCTCACCCCATCCCCCTCTCTGATGAAGGGTCTAGGCCCGAAATGTCAGCTTTTGTGCTCCTGAGATGCTGCTTGGCCTGCTGTGTTCATCCAGCCTCACATTTTATTATCTTGGATTCTTCAGCATCTGCAGTTCCCATTATCACAGGTAAGGATGGCAGTTTCCTTCCTTGAAGAGCATTAGTGAGCCATCTGGACTTTTCCTGACAATGGATTCATGGCCATCACTAGACTTTTCAATTCCAGACATTTATTGAATTCAAGTTTCACTATCTGCCGTGACAGGATTTGAACCCAGGTCCCCAGAACTTTACATGGGTCCCTCGATTGACAGTGCAGCAAATAATACCACTGCTTCCCTGTAGCTTCATGGGCACTTGTTCCTAATGTGTCTCATCTGAATTAAAATTTTTATCCTAATCTTGTGGAATATGGACTCAAATTCTCTGGGTTATGAAATTAGGTCCCAGGATTACAAACCCAGCAATAGACACATGCCCACTGTAGAAGGAGGGGATAGAGGAAAAAGTTCAACTTTAAAGTGATATACTAATCTCTCGTGTGGGACTTTGTCAAAAGCCTTCTGAAATTTGAAGCAAACCACATCTACTGGCTCACCTTCATCAACTCTACTTGTTACATCTTCAAAAAATTCCAGTTGATTTGTCGAGCATGAATTCCCTCTGTTAAAACCATGCTGATTCTGTCCGATCCTGCCACAAGAGGTCTGCTATTAAATATTTTATAATAGACTCTAGCATTTTCCCCTAATATATTTCCCTCAGCGTGAAAAACTAAAAACATTTGTTTTCCTAACTAACTTGGTTAGTAGCCAGCAGAAATTTCGTAATAAACCTTTGAGCACAGTGTGGATTCAAAGCCTAATTCATCAGTAATTCCCTGTAATTTAACACAGGCTTGTTCCCCTGACAATGAGGCTACTTTCTGCACAGGGTACAGTGCAGATGAAGCACAGCACTATCAGACTTGGTAGTAAGTTACAGAGGATCAGTGTCCCTGTTAATTCCCAGCACAGAACCAGGCTATCTGCTTTACTCAGAGTTCACTGAGAGCCCTGTCCTCTCCTCCACAGGTTTCCCTCAATTTCTCAAACATCATATTTACTGAGTTACAAGTCGTCCACATCCTCCCCACTCCTGTCTCCAGGCCTGGCAATAGCACAAACTATTAAACTAGCTCAAGCAAAGCAAGACAATGGGTGCCTGGCAGATGCAGAGCTGAGGGGAGATTTATTACCTGGTAATTTTCACTTCCACACTAAGCAACTCCCTCTTTCACAGAACCTCTAGGCTCCAACAAAGTGTTGGGAGAATCAGCAGCTGCCAAGAGCTGTAAAGCCGAGCTGGCAGCAGCTCCCAGGACAAAGCTGGAAAACTGTGGGGGAGCTGAACGGGGAACAGGACCGTCTCTGATGGTCAACAGGACACCGAAGATTTAGACAGGTACAAGATCAGGACCTGCACCATGGGTTATTGGAGCTCTCTGCCTCTCTCGTGCTCCCTCTTTCTCCACCTCTATTTGTCTGTCACCATTCCTCCAGTGGGTTTTCCCCTCACTCTGCCTCTTCCTTTGTGCTTGATCATCCTCACCCTATCTCCCATGTTCTCTTTCTATCCCACACTCCGTTGGTGATTCTGCCTTGTACTTTCTCCCCTCTCTATCTTCCTACTAATCTCTTTCTGTGTTTCTTGTTGTGTTTTGTCCTGTCTAAACCCCTCCCCTCACCTACTCTCTCTGTGTTTCTTCCTCCCTCAGCCTTGCCATCTCTACCTCCTTCTGAATGTTTCTCTACAGTTTTTGGCTTCTCTCTCTCTCTCTCTCTCTCTCTCTGTCCTTCCCTCTGTCTTTTCTCTTAGCCACATTCTCTTTCTCTCTCCATCACCCTTTCTGGCTCACTCTCTCAGTGTTCTTACCGAGACTAGACAAGATTGAAACTCAAATGTATTAATAGATGCAGGGTATTAGTAAAAATTCAACAGTGGGAACCAGTCAAATAGTAACTCCGGTCGTTTGGAGAGACCGGACAGTATGACGGGATCCGTGTGGAGGGAGCTTTACTCTGTATCTAACCCTGTGCTGTCCCCGTCCCGGGAGTGTTTGATGGGGGGAGTGTAGAGGAAGCTTTAGTCTGTATCTAACCCCGTGCTGACCCTGTCCTGGGAGTGTTTGATGGGGAGAGTGTAGAGGGAGCTTTACTCTGTATCTAACCCTGCGCTGTCCCTGTCCTGGGAGTGTTTGATGTGGGAGATGGGGTGGTGTAAAGGGAGCTTTACTCTGTATCTAACCCTGTGCTGTCCCTGTCCCTGGGAGTGTTTGATGGGGGGGACAGTGTAAAGGGAGCTTTACTCTGTATCTAACCCTGTGCTGTCCCTGTCCTGGGAGTGTTTGATGGGGGACAGTGTAGAGGGAGCATTACTCCGTATCTAACCCTGTGCTGTCACTGTCCTGGGAGTGTTTGATGGGGACAGTGTAGAGAGAGCTTTACTCTGTATCTAACCCTGCGCTGCCCCTGTCCTGGGAGTGTTTGATGGGGACAGTGTAGAGGGAGCTTTACTCTGTATCTAACTGTGTGCTGTCCCTGTCCTGGGAGTATTTGATGGGGATAGTGTAGAGGGAGCTTTACTCTGTATCTAACCCCGTGCTGTCCCTGCCCTGGGAATGTTTGATGGGGGACAGTGTCGAGGAATCTTAACAATTGCTCCCTAAGTTTGGAGGATTGCTTGTTGTCTGGTGTTGGGGTTCTCAGTCCTTTTGGAAGAAGGTACTGATTTCCTTGTGTAATGAGGCTGGAATGTGGAACTCGCTGACTGCAGGGATTGTAGGAAAGTTGAGGTTGCTCAGTGAAAGAATCTGTTCTCATTCACAGGGTCTATCGAGGAGAGAGAACAGGCCCTCAAAGTCTGGAGACAACTGTGGGACAACTGCTTTGAAGTGAGAGAGCTAGTGTTCTCAGAACCTTTCCTTGATCCCTTCCAAAAGTCACACTTCCCTTTCAGTTCTCAGTCAATGTGTCTTCCAAAGTCGAAGGCTTTAACCTGATCGCTTTGACCTGTCCTTCAAACTGAAGAGGACTTTACCGAATCAACAAACGTATCACACTTAATCTTTTCAGGGGAATCCAGCTAATTTGATTGGTCAAGAAGGAAGCCAAGCCATGCTCACACCAGTTGACTATTGGTTGGAGAAGGGGCCATTGCTACCTGGTCTGCAGATCCTGAAGTTCCTCCTCCTCCTCATTTGTTCGGTTCAGACCCTCCATCCCGACGACGCTGAAGGGTCCATCTTTGGCTTGGGATTCCCAGACCCCGGGCGAACCAATTGCAAGCCCATCCCCCGCAGCATGGTGCTGTGCCATGGGGTAGGCTACAGCGAGATGAGGCTGCCCAACCTCCTTGGTCATGGGACCATGAAGGAGGTCTTGCAGCAAGCTGGCTCCTGGGTTCCTCTGCTCAACAAGCAATGCCACTCCGACACCAGGAGGTTCCTCTGCTCCCTCTTTGCTCCCGTCTGCCTTAATGAGCTGCAAGACTCCATCCAGCCTTGCCAATCCCTGTGCCAGGCAGTCAGGGATAGCTGCACCCCGGTGATGTCTGCTTTCGGCTTCCCTTGGCCTGACATGTTGGATTGTAACCGCTTCCCAGTTGACAATGATCTTTGCATCCCCTCTGCTACTTCTGAGGAGGACAGACTCCTGCACGAAGGTGAGTGTCACCCATCATTTCTCTATTCACTCTGTCAGGACTATTGGCCTGAGATGCCAACTCTGCTTCTCTCTCCACAGATGCTGCTAGCCCCATATTTCCAACCATCTTCCCTTGAAACTCGTTGACACTAGTGATCTTGGCTTTTATAAATGGGGCATGAATTATATAAAAGAAAGTTATGGGTTTTGTTCATTCTTTCATTGCATCACTGGGCAAGACAAGCATTTACTGCCCATCCCTAACTGCCCCTTGAACTGAGTGACTTGCTCAGCCATTTCAGAGGGTGGTTAACAGTCATAGAATGATAGAAGGAGGCCATTCCACCCCTCGTGTCTCTACTGGCTCCTGAAAGAGCTACTCAGCTTAAGCCATTCTCCAGCCCTACCTCTACAGCCCTCTAAATTAAATCACTTTCAGCTACATTTCCATTGCTGTGGTCTGGAGTCGCATGGAGGCCTAAATAAATCAGTATTTCCTTCCCTGCAGGACATGAGTTTACCAGATGGGTTTTTACAACAATCAATGATCATTTCATTGTCACTATCAGCAGGATTAGCTCTCAATCCCAGATTTCACTAAATGAACTTAATTTCACCAGCTGCTACGAGAACCATTGAATCCCTACAGTGTGGAAGCAGGCCATTCTACCCATTGAGTCCACCCTGACCCTTGGAAGAGCCTGAGGCGGCATGGTGGCTCAGTGGTTAGCCCTACTGCCTCACAGAACCAGGGACCCAGGTTCGCTTCCACCCTGTCTGTGACTGTCTGTGTGGAGTTTGCATGTTCTCCCCGTGTCTATGTGGAGTTTGCATGTTCTCCCCGTGTCTATGTGGGTTTCCTCCCACAGTCCAAAGATGCCCAGGTTGGGGGGATTTGATCGTGCTAAATTGTCTCATAGTGTGCAGGGATGTGTGGACAAGTCATGAGAAATGCAGGGTTACAGGGATAGGGTAAAACCCGATGGTCTGAATGGCCTGCTCCCACCCTGTGGGGATTCTATGCTGTGAGTGGATTAGACACCACCTCCCCAGAATATTAACCTGGGTCTCAGGATTATCTAGCTCAGTGACATGATCATGGTGTCACAGTTTTCCCTGAATATTGTGTCTGTTCCTGGCCATGCCCCACACTTTGAGAATGATGTGAAGGCTTTGGACTGGATGCAGGTAAGATTTTAAAAAATGATACACCAGGAGGGTAAGGGGTTCCAGGAGGTGGCGTTGGACGACTGAGCAGGGCTGCTGCAATTTGTGTCCAGTTTGTTGACTCTTTAATGTCCTGTGGGGTCAGGATCAAACTGACTCCTGACAGCAGTCAGAGACCCTCCCAGTACAGAATCTGCACGTGAGGACTGTCAGGCATGCTGTATGCAGATTCTTGACAGCGGGGTCACAGAAGGTGACTGTAACATATGGAAATCGCATGAATCAGCCATTTTTTTTAACATTTCAGAACCCAAAATCTGTGATGCTTGTAAACCCGAGGAAGAAGCAGAAAGGAGCATTCTCGCACAGTTGTGCAACAATGATTTCGGTAAGATGATGGGGAATAGAGCAACCTTTAACACTCAGCAAAGGAAATGAAACCATTTCCGATTGCGTTTAAAGAGCAGTCCTAATGTAAGTCCCAGGGCAGTGATTGGAAACACAATATGGTTCTGAGCAATGAATGGAGGTCTCAGAGCAGATGGCTAAAATCTTGTTCAGAGATGGAGTTTTATTAATTGTCAAAAAGGAACAGGGAACAGACAAACACAGGGAATGCTGGTAAAACTCAGCAGGACCGGCAACATCTCTGGAGACAGAAACAGACTTAATATTTCAGGTCTGGTGTGACCCTTCTCCAAAGCTGGGGGAGCACCACACTGTGGGGGGGTCAGTGCTGAGGGAGCAGGCACTGTGGGAGGGTCAGTGCTGAGGGAGTGGGCACTGTCGGAGTGTCAGTGCTGAGGGAGCGGGCACTGTCGGAGAGTCAGTGCTGAGGGAGTGCCGCACTGTCAGAGGGTCAGTGCTGAGGGAGTGGGCACTGTCGGAGTGTCAGTGCTGAGGGAGTGCCGCACTGTGGGAGGGTCAGTGCTGAGGGAGTGGGCACTGTCGGAGTGTCAGTGCTGAGGGAGCGGGCACTGTCGGAGAGTCAGTGCTGAGGGAGTGCCGCACTGTCAGAGGGTCAGTGCTGAGGGAGTGGGCACTGTCGGAGTGTCAGTGCTGAGGGAGTGCCGCACTGTGGGAGGGTCAGTGCTGAGGGAGTGGGCACTGTCAGAGTGTCAGTGCTGAGGGAGCAGGCAGTGTCAGAGGGTCAGTGTGGAGGGAGTGGGCACTGTCGGAGTGTCAGTGCTGAGGGAGTGCCGCACTGTCAGAGGGTCAGTGCTGAGGTAGCGCCGCACTGTCGGAGGGTCAGTGCTGAGGGAGTGTCACACTGTCAGAGGGTCAGTGCTGAGGCAGGGTCACACTGTCGGAGGGTCAGTGCTGAGGGAGCGCCGCACTGTCAGAGGGTCAGTGCTGAGGGAGCAGGCACTGTCAGAGGGTCAGTGCTGAGGGAGCGCCGCACTGTCGGAGGGTCAGTGCTGAGGGAGCGCCGCACTGTCGGAGGGTCAGTGCTGAGGAAGCGGGCACTGTCGGCGGGTCAGTGCTGAGGGAGCGCCGCACTGTCGGAGGGTCAGTGCTGAGGGAGCACTGCACTGTGGGAGGGTCAGTGCTGAGGGAGCGCCACACTGTGGGAGGGTCAGTGCTGAGGGAGCGCCGCACTGTCGGAGGGTCAGTGCTTAGGGAGCGCTGCACTGTCAGAGGGTCAGTGCTGAGGGAGCGCCGCACTGTGGGCGGGTCAGGGCTGAGGGAGTGGGCACTGTCGGAGGGTCAGTGCTGAGGGAGTGGGCACTGTCGGAGGGTCAGTGCCTAGGGAGCGCCGCACTGTTGGAGGGTCAGTTTCGAGGGAGCACCATAGTGTCGGAGGGTCAGTGCTGAGGGAGCGCCACACTCTCGGAAACGCTGTCTTGTCAATGAGATATTAAACTGAGGCCCTGTATTCCTTCTCAGTTGCAACTGGTCCCCTGACACTTGAAAGGAGAGAAAAGGTGAGGGTGGAATTTCTCCCTCCTATATTGGCCAATATTGATCAAATGTTTAGCCATCAGCCAACATCATTGGAAGGACATTCCATTGCTTTGGAACGATCTTGGGAACATGCTGTGCACAAATTGTTTGTCAGTTTATCTACATCTGAACAGCGGTGACCTGTCAATGGGCCCTCTCCAGCTGTAAAGTATCTGGGAAATCCTGAGTTGGCAGTAAGTGTCAGTGAAATGGAAGTGTGGTCTTTTTGACTCTCCCTGTCTTTCTCTCCCCTCGGGTACCATCCTGGATTGTCACAGTGCTGAAGGTCAAAGTGAAGGAGATCTCGTACCTGGACAGTGATGCTGTAATTATTCCAGAAGGTCGGAGCAGGGTGCTGTATGGGCTGGAGGGCTGGACTGAAAGCGGAGATGGGAGGATGCAGCTGTGGCTACCTGGTGGTTCTGGATGTACTTGCGATGAGCTGAGGGACCTGAGCGCCTCCTACCTGCTGACAGGGAGAAAACAGGCCCAGGGGCGGCTGCTTGTCACCTCTGTCAGACACTGGAGAGGAAGTAAAAGGGAACTCCGGAGAATGACCAGGAGCTTCAAGAAAGCTCGCTGTCAATCATCAGACATTACAGGGCAGCTCAATAAATAATGCCCCCCAAATCAACCCCCCCCCCACCAGGGAGAGTACAAACCCCACCCTCCCCCCTACCCGTGTGCTAGTCTATCCACTGTCTGACATCTCCGTGGTGTGGTACACACTCATGGTTTGAACTGCCATCACTGTCCCTTCAATTCTCACCTCAAACTACCAGCAGGTATTTGTTCACAGTCCATTTTATGTCGTACAGGATCTTGCTGTGTGCAGTTTAGTTGCTACCTATTCTTCTACACAGTTAGAGAAAGGACTGATAGAAATACTTTTTGTTGAAGTGGGTGTTCCACCTGTCAGTCATGAGAGAGTCGGGTTGAGAGGTTAAGTGCAAAGCAGTTTGTCAATATTTCTGAGGACAATTGAAAGAAAAATCCCTGCCCAGAGACAGAGGAGATCCATCTCCCTCGAACCAGCACCTTGTGATTTTTACATCCATCTGTTGGGGAAGGTGAGGCTTGTGTAATACTTCATCTGAAAGCTGACCCTCCGACAGTGCGGCGCTCTCTCAGCACTGACCCTCCGACAGTGCGGCGCTCCCTCAGCACTGAGCCTCCGACAGTGCGGCACTCTCTCAGCACTGACCCTCTGACAGTGCGGCGCTCCCTCAGCACTGACTCTCCGACAGTGCGGCACACCCTCAGCACTGAGCCTCCGACAGTGCGGCGCTCTCTCAGCACTGACCCTCCGACAGTGCGGCACTCTCTCAGCACTGACCCTCTGACAGTGCAGCGCTCCCTCAGCACTGACTCTCCGACAGTGCGGCACACCCTCAGCACTGAGCCTCCGACAGTGCGGCGCTCCCTCAGCACTGACCCTCCGACAGTGCGGCGCTCTCTCAGCACTGACTCTCCGACAGTGCGGCACTCTCTCAGCACTGACCCTCTGACAGTGCGGCGCTCCCTCAGCACTGACTCTCCGACAGTGCGGCACACCCTCAGCACTGAGCCTCCGACAGTGCGGCGCTCCCTCAGCACTTACCCTCTGACAGTGCGGCGCTCCCTCAGCACTGACCCTCCGACAGTGCGGCGCTCACTCAGCACTGACCCTCCGACAGTGCAGCGCTCCCTCAGCACTAACCCTCCGACAGTGCGGCGCTCCCTCAGCACTGACCCTCCGACAGTGCGGCGCTCCCTCAGCACTGACCCTCCGACAGTGCGGCGCTCATTCAGCACTGACCCTCCGACAGTGCGGCAATCCCTCAGTGTTTAGCTGGGATTGTTTGGCTAGAATAGGAGCTCCTGTCTGTCAACTCAGACTTGAACTCACAGCCAACAGCCTCCAGTGAGAGATCCATCTCCCCGAACTATTAAAGCCATGTGGGAAACTGGAAGAAAGCAGGCAGTGTATTTCCCAGATCAGAGCCCTTACTGTCTCGTTATCAAATACTAACCCGTTATGGGCAAGACATGCTGGAAGAGCCAAGATGGCCACATCTCCTGGATGAATGAAAATTATCTGGTATGTGCCTGGAAACTCATCTGTGTGTTTACACAGCTACCTTGGGCTGGGGATCCTTTGCTTATCCCAGAGGAATAGGAAATAATCAATAAAGAGAGGGGTGACTGAAACAGAAGGTGTTGGATGACAGACACAAACTGTCCAGTTCCACCTCAAACTGAGTGTCTTTTTTCACTGAGTGAATCTCTCCAAGTTTGAGGTGGAACTGGACAGTTTGTGAGCATTTCAGCATAAACTCCCCATCACCATGGGCTCGTTTATGGTCAAACATTAAATATAGGAACATTTGTTCAAAGTACATGAGTGTGCTCCACACCAAGGGATGTCCTGCTCTCCTGCCTTCACCTGCTTATCTGTATCTCATTTTATTGAAATGCTTTGTGTTTGTATTTGTCCCGGCTAGTGTGTGTTCTCTAACCTGCTCTATTCCAGAATAATGACTTCATCCACATCAACTCACATTCACACAATCCCCATAAGAACAGAATTAGACCATTTGGCCCATCGAGTCCGCTCGATGGCCAATCATGGCTGATACATTTCGCAACCCCATTCTCCTGCCTTCTCCCCATAACCCCGGATCCCCTTAACAATTAACAGCTTATCTATCTCTGTTCTAAATACACTCAGTGACTCGGTCTCCACATCTCTCTGCAACAATAAGTTCCACAGATTCACCCACCTCTGGCTGAGGAAATTCCTCCTCATCTCAGTTCAAAAGGGTTGTCCCTTAACTCTGATCCTGTGCCCTCAGGTCCTAGTCTCTCCTACTCATGGAAACATCTCCACATCCGCTCTATCCAGGCCCCTCAGCATTCCCAAAGTTTCATTGAGATTCCCCACTCATCCTTCCAAACTCTATCAAGTACAAACCCAGAGTCCTCACCTGCTCCTCATATGACAGGCCCTCTATCCCCGGCATCAGTGTTGTGAACCTCCTCCGGGCCCTCTCCAACACTCGAACATCCTCCCTTAGATACACGGCCCAAAATGATCACAATATTCTAAATATGTCTCTGCTCTTGTATTCTAGCCCTATTGAAATGAATGCTAACACTGCATTTGCCTTCCTAACTGCCATGTTCACCCTAAGAGAATCCTGAACTGGGACTCCCAAGTCCCCTTGTGTCTCAGATTTCTGAAGCCTTTCCCCATTTAGAAACTAGACTATGTCTCTATTCTTCCTACCAAAGTGCATAACCTCACACTATCCCATTTCGTATTCCAATGACCACTCCTTTGTCCAGCCTGTCCAAGTCCTACTGCAGCTTCCCCAATTCCTCAACACTATCCGTCCCACCACCTCTCTTTGTGTCATCTGTAAACTTAGCAACAATGTCCTCTGGGACCCTCCCTGATTCAAGTGATTCCTGAAAGATCACCTAAAAAGCCTCCACAATCTCTTCAGTTATCTCCTTCAGAACTCTGGGGGGTGTAGTCCATCCAGTTTAGGTGATTTACCCACCTTCAAACCTTTCAGCTTTCCCAACAACTGCTCCTCAGTGTTGGCCATTACACCCACATCTGGCCCTGATACTCTTGAAGTTCTGGTAAGCTGCTGGTGTCTCCCACCATGGAGACTGATACAAAATACCAATTCAGTTCCTCGGCCATCACTTTGTTTCCTATTACTACTGCTCCAGCCTCATTTCTGAGTGGTCCAATATCCACCCTTGTCTCTCACTTAGCTTTTGGATTTCTAAAACAAAATCTTCTTTTACGTTCCGAGCTGGCTTACTCTCATGTTTTACCTTGTCCTGCCACATTGTATTTTAGTTGTTCTCTGCTGGTTTTTAAAGGCATCCCAATTCTCTGGGTTCCCACTGGTCTTCACCACATCGCATACAGGTGCAGCCCCCTCCGATGCCACACCTGGTTGTTACCTGGCAGTTTAAACCAGGTGAGTGAAGGAGGGTCACACATTTCTCTCCACAGGTTCTGCAAGACCTGCTGAGTTTGCACTATATACACATGTGCTCATGTACGCGTACACACCAAACGCATACACACATACTTGTGCATGTACATTTACATCTCGGGAGGGTATGCGTACAGACAGACAACACTCACCCACACACTGGTACACAAAGGTATGCACATTTCAACATAGATTGTCTACATACATACATTTGCACAGACACACACACCATATACACGTAAACACTCATGTACAGGTGCATGTACGCACACACATCACTCTCACGCACACATACATACATGACTATATGTTCACTTACTCCCTCACACTCACACATACAATCATGCAAATGTACACATTTACAATAACACAAGAAACACATTCTCTGGTGTGGCTTCCTCTACATTGGGGAAACTAAGCGGAGGCTTGGGGACCGCTTTGCAGAACACCTCCGCTCGGTTTGCTATAAACAACTGCACCTCCCAGTCACAAACCATTTCCACTCCCCCTCCCATTCCTTAGACGACATGTCCATCATGGGCCTCCTGCAGTGCCACAATGATGCTACCCGAAGGTTGCAGGAACAGCAACTCATATTCCGCTTGGGAACCCTGCAGCCCAATGGCATCAATGTGGACTTCACCAGCTTCAAAATCTCCCCTTCCCCCACCGCATCCCAAAACCAGCCCAGTTCATCCCCGCCTCCCTAACCTGTTCTTCCTCTCACCTATCCTCTCCTCCCACCTTAAGCCGCTCCTCCATTTCCCACCTACTAACCTCATCCTACCCCCTTGACCTGTCCGTCCTCCCTGGACTGACCTAACCCCTCCCCACCTCCCCACCCATACTCTTCTCTCCACCTATCTTCACCTCTATCCATCTTCGGTCCGCCTCCCCCTCTCTCCCTATTTATTCCAGTTCTCTCTCCCCATCCCCCTTTTCTGATGAAGGGTCTAGGCCTGAAACGTCAGCTTTTGTGCTCCTGAGATGCTGCTGGGCCTGCTGTGTTCATCCAGCTTCACACTTTGTTATCTTGCATTCTCCAGCATCTGCAGTTCCCACTATCTCTGTTCTCTCACTCCCTGCTAGTTTACCCTTATACACACACTTACACTTACACACAGACACATAGACACTCACACATGCACACATCCTATTCGCACTAACACACACAATGACCCAGGAACACGCCAACACACACTCTCACATACACAGAAACTAACACATGCTAATATGTGCCCTGATACAGGCACAGTAACATGAAATCTCAGAAAGACTCAGGCACTCACACATTCATATTGTGAGTCAAACACTGGCACAGACACCATACAGACCCTTTGAAATGAACACACACACTGGCACAATAGCAGGCACTGAAACACACACACACACACTCACACAGACACACACACACAAACAGACACACACTCACACACACACACACACTGGCACAATAGCAGGCACTGAAACACACACATACACTCACACAGACACACTCACACACACACACACTGGCACAATAGCAGGCACTGAAACACACACATACACTCACACAGACACACACACACACACACACTGGCACAATAGCAGGCACTGAAACACACACATACACTCACACAGACACACACACACAAACAGACACACACACACAGACACACACACACAAACAGACACACACACACACAAACAGACACACCCACACAAACACACACACCCACACAAACACACACACACACACACAAACACACACACCCACACAAACACACACACACACAAACACACACACACAAACACACACACACACAAACAGACACACACACCCACACAAACACACACACACACAAACAGACACACAAACACACACACACACAAACAGACACACACACCCACACAAACACACACACACACAAACAGACACACACACACACACACACACACACACACACACACACAGACTTTGCAGAGGAGATCCCTGGGGTGTGAATGCCTGGTTGTTTTTTTCCTGCTGCCTGAGCTGACAAGGGTTAAGGGGATGGATTGGACCCATTCTGAGAGTGAGCAGTCTGTTTTGGATTCTGACTGAATGGGTGTTTGGTGCTGTAATCTGAAACCTGGGGGTTTTCAGGGATTTTCACAGAACAGTTTGGCTAAAATCAACTGTAAGATTGAAAAATAAAATACCGTTTCATATTTCCTGTTGTAATAGCAAGATATTACTCAGCAAAAATTGTAATTTTAAATGACTAAATGATTACTTAATTGGTGTTAAAAATAAACTTTCTTGAAGCAGTGGCTCAAGCTGTATGTTGCTTAAACCAGTCAGGAAATTAAGCAAAAGTATTATATATCACGTTACGCTATGAATCACAGTACAGGGTGAGTCCACTTGGCACACTTTATTTGTTCATTCACAGGATGTGGGCATCACTGACTGGGCCCAGCATTTATTGCCTGACTCTAGTCATCCCTTGAGAAGGTGGGGGTGAACTGCCTTTCTGAACTGCCGCAGTCCACGTGATGTAGGTTTACCCACAATGTCCCTCAGGGACGGAATATCAGGATTTTGACCCAGCAACACCAAAGGAACGGTGATATATTTCCAAGTCAGGATGGTGGGTGGCTCGGAGGGGAACTTGCAGGGGTCTGGTGTTCCCAGGTATCTGCTGCCCTTGTCCTTCTGGATGGAAATGGTCATGGGTTTGGAAGGTGCTGCCTGAGGATCTTTGGTGAATTTCTGTAGTGCATCTTGTAGACAATACGCACTGTTGTTACTGAGTGACGGTGGTGGAGGGAGTGGGATGCTTGTGGATGTGGTGCCAATCAAGAGGTGGTTGCTTTGTCCTGGAAAGACAGGAGGGAAGAGAAAGCTGATGGGGTAGCATCCTTAATAGCAAATGAAACGAGGACAGTTGTGTGAGGTGATCGAGGCTCAGATAATGCACAGTCTATTTGGGTGAAGGGACAAAGAAATGGTCAGAGTGATGTTTCGACCCTCAAATAGTGGCTACAGGGTAAGAAAGGGCAAAATTCAACTAAAGATGGAAGGATGTGAAAAGAATACAGCAATAATGGGTGACTTTAAGTGATGTTATTGAATTGATCAAAATAGACAGGGTAGCCATGATTACACATTATTGAGTGCATTAGGGATTGTTTCCGAGAGCAATATGTCATGGAGTCAACCATCTGATAATTAGTGATTAGGCAGGATTAATAAATGACCTCACAGTAAAAGATTCCCTAAGAAGTAGTGATCATAACATGATTGAACAATATTCAGTTCAAGAGTGACAAACCTGGGTTGAAAACAACTGAGTTTATCTTAGATAACAAGACGTAGAGCTGGATGAACACAGGCCAAGCAGCATCAGAGGAACAGGAAAGCTGACGTTTCGGGCCGAGACCCTTCTTCAGAAATGGGGGAGGGGAAGGGGATTCTGAAATAAATAGGGAGGGGGGGAGGCAGATAGGAGATGGATAGAGGAGAAGATAGGTGGAGAGGAGACAGACAGGTCAAAGAGGAGGGAATGGAGCCAGTAAAGGTGAGTGTAGGTGGGGATTTAGGGAGGAGGTAGGTCAGTCCAGGGAGGATGGACAGGACAAGTGGGCGGGATGAGGCTGGTAGGTAGGAGATGGGGGTGGGGCTTGAGGTGGGAGGAGGCGATATGTGGGAGGAAGGACAGATTAGGGAGGCAGGGGCAAGTTGGGCTGGTTTTGGGATGCAGTGGGGGAGGGGAGGTTTTGAAGCTTGTGAAATCCACATTGATGCCATTGGGCTGCAGGGTTCCCAAGTGGAACATGAGTTGCTGTTCCTGCAACCTTCGGGTGGCATCATTGTGGCACTGCAGGAGGCCCATGATGGACATGTCGTCTGAGGAATGGGAGGGGGAGTTGAAATGATTCGTGACTGGGAGGTGCAATTGTTTGTTGCGAACCGAGTGTAGGTATTCTGCAAAGCGGTCCCCAAGCTTATCTTCTCCTCTATCCATATTCAATCCGCCTCCCCCTCTCTCCCTATTTATTTCAAAACCCCCTTCCCCTCCCCCATTACTGAAGAAGGGTCTAGGCCCCAGCTTTCCTGCTCCTAAGATGCTGCTTGGCCTGCTGTGTTCATCCAGCTCCACACCGTGTTATCTCAGATTCTCCAGTATCTGCAGTTCCTACTATCTCTGAATTTAACTTAAATTAGGGGAATTACGTTGAAATGAGGATATCCCACATGTGATTCCAGATCCACAGCTGCTCTATGGGCAATTAGGGATGGGCAATACATGTTATGCCAGTCAGTGACTCCCTCATCCTGTGAATGAATAAAAACAAAATACTCCAACCCCTTGAAGTAAGGGCCAACATTCCATTACCCTTCCTGATTCCCTGCTGTCCCTGTGTGCTAGCTTTCTGTGTTTCGCACACAAGTTCCCCCACCACCGTCCCTTTGTTTTGCAGCTTTCTGTAGCCTTTCTCCATCTAAATAATACCGTTGTCTTTTGTTCTTCCTTCCGAAATGAACAACTTCACATTTTCCCACATTACACTCCATCTGCCAATTTTCTGCCCACGTACTTAACCTATCCAAATCACTCTGTGAACTGTTTGCATCCCTCTTGTTACTTGCCGCTAGGTCAGCCCAGATCCAGAAACTGCTGTTGCCTCGGTTGGCTCTGTGAAAGAGTTATTTTACAAGTCCCACCCATCCGCTGTCTCACCACAGTCCTACAGATTTACTCGTTAGGTCCAACACACTTCTGAAAGTTATGAGCGAATCTGGTTCCACTTTTCTTTAGGGCCGTGCTCCGAAGTTCACAGAAACACCCTGTACGAGAAAAACCCCTTATCTCTCCCTCAGTTCCTTGGCCAGTACTTAAATCTGTGCCCTGCGTGGGCTGTGATGTAAAACAACAGCAAACTACTCACCCCCGAGTTCCAGAGACCCAATTAGCTCAACCAAATTCAGACATTTCAGGGTCAGTAGCCTCAGCATCATCTCTCCAATTTTCTCCAGGCATCCGGTCCAGAAGTACCATCGAAACAGACGGCCAGTGTGTGTGTGAGTCCCTTGTGTTTTCAGCAGCTTGAACAAGACCCCGGGGGAAGCTGGAACCAGCCTTCGGTGCTGAGTGAGAAACTGAGTTGTTAAATTTAATCAGGTTAACATTAATTCTGGAGCTAATTATCATGGAACATTCTGTTCCCCCTATGTGTTTCCAAGCGGCCTCTACATCTTTTATTAAATAACCACAAGTACCTCAGGGATTTTAGGCTCTTGCTTTTATTAGTTCAAAATACTTCGACTGGAGCAGATCCAATTCCTAATTCAGATAATGCCCCTATATAAGCAAGATTTAAAATCCCAGATGGTGTAATGGTACATGTAGAATCAAGGGGCACAGACTGTGTCAGCTTCGAGCCCTCGTCTGATCAAATTGACAGCACGGTTTTACTGGGTTAGGAGCCAAGAAATCTGTAGTCATACTGTGGATACACAGCTTTCAATTCAAATTAAATTTAAATGTAATTCGTTACAAAAACATATGGAATGCAAAGCCTGACGGCGTAATTGTGACAAGAAAAATACTACAAACTCTCACCTGGTTCATTCACATCCATCTGTGGTGAAAGTTGCTGTCTTCATCAGAACACATTGTTATTTCTTTCACAGGATGAGGGTGACCCTGACCAGGCCAATAGTAATTGCCCATCCCTCGTTGCCCCTTGAGAAGGTGAGGGTGAGCTGCCTCCTTGAATCACTGCAGTCCATGTGCTGTGGGTTGACCCACAATGTCCTTAAGGAGAGAATTCCAAGATTTTGACCCAGTGACAGTGAAGGAACAGTGATGTATTTCCAAGTCAGGATGGTGAGTGGCTTGGAGGGGCACTTGCAGGGGGGTGGTGTTCCCATGTATCTGCTGCCCCTTGTCCTTCTAGATGGAAATGGTCGTGGGTTTGGAAGGTGCTGCCTAAGGACCCCTGGTGAGGTACTACAGTTCATCTTGTAAATGGTATTTGTTTGGAGAAATGCATTTGTAAGGACAGAACTACAAAATTATTACGGTGCAGAAGTCCATTTGGCCCATCATGTCACAATGCTCTCGGAGCATTTTAACTTTGTGCCAGGCTCCTGCATTTTCCCCAGGAATCTGCACACTGTTACGATACTCCACTTGAAAGCCTGAGTTGAATCTACCTCGACCACACTATCAGGCAGTATTATTCCAAACCCTAACAGCTCACTGTGTGAGTTAGAGAGATAATGGGAACTGCAGATGCTGGAGAATCTGAAATAACAAAGTGTGGGGCTGTATGAACACAGCAGGCCAAGCAGCATCTCAGGAGCTCCTAAGATTCTGCTTGGCCTGCTGTGTTCATCCAGCCCCACACTTTATTACTGTGTGAACTAGATTTTTTTTCTCATCTTGTATTTGCTTCTTTTGAAAAAAACCTTAAAACTATCTTCTGGCTCTTACTCTTTTTTTTAATGAGAGATAACAATTTCTCCCCACTCTCTGACCAAGTCCAACATGATTTTGAAGCCTTGTACAAAACCTCCTCCTAGCCTTCTCCTCTCCAAGGAAAACAATCCCAGTTTCTCCAATCTTTCCCCATCTCTGAAGTATCTCATTCCTGGAACCATTCTCAGAAACATTTTCTGCACTCTTTCCAATTCATTTACATCCTTCCTTGTGATGTGGTGCCCAGGACTGTACACGATACTCCAGCTGAGGTCCAAATATTGTTGTATTTAAGATAATAAAATGTGAGGCTGGATGAACACAGCAGGCCAAGCAGCATCTCAGGAGCACAAAAGCTGACGTTTCGGGCCTAGACCCTTCATGTGCTCCTGAGATGCTGCTTGGCCTGCTGTGTTCATCCAGCCTCACATTTTATTATCTTGGAATTCTCCAGCATCTGCAGTTCCTATTATCTCTGATACTATTGTTGTATTTAAGTTTTAGCCTCCCAGTACTTGTTCTCAATTAGTGAAGACTGGAACACTGAATGCTTCACTCTATGGCTCTTTCTCACCTTTAGTAACAAATACTCAACTGGCTCCTACACCCCCTGGAGAACAGTGCCCTCTATTTGAACTGTCTCTCTATTTTCTTGTACCACAATGCTTTTCCTCCCAATTCTTTGCATTGAACTTAATGGAATTTTGCAATTGCCTTCCTCAAAAGGCAAAGGATGTAGAACCTTTAAATATTTTTAAGGCAGAGGGAGACAGATTGACATCCAAGGGGATGAAACATAATCAGGGGATGTGCAGGAATGTAGAGTTGAGGTTAAAATCCCATCAGCTACGATCTTATTGAATGGTAGAGCAGGATCAAAGGGCCGTGGACGACTCCTGTTCATTTCTCCCAAGTGTGTAAGCTCATCTGCCAGCTCTCTCTCCATTTCACCAATGTGTCGATGTCTTTTTGAGGTTCCACACAGACACCATTGCAATGATTCTGACGTCTGGAAATTTTGAAACATTCCCCTGCACGCCAAGATTCAGATCATTAATGTCTATCAGGAAAAGCAAAGGTCCCACACTGACCCCTGGGGAGCTCCATTATAAACATTCCCCCAGCTTGAAAAATATCCATTGACCAGGAGACCATTGAACCACTGGTCTGTGCACTGAGTGTAGGAGTTGGGAGAGTGATGTTGCAGCTGTACAGGACATGCTGCGTTCAATTCTGGTCTCGGTGCTCTCGGTGTAAATCTGGGCCCCCGGTGGGGTCTCTCGATGCTGCAATCTGTCAATGAACACTCGCAGTCGGTCTGGCTGTTTAAGACTTTACTCTTTATTTCTTCAATCGGCCGGGTACAGATCATCTGGAAAACACAGAAGTTGAGCCCTTCTGTATTCCTCGAAGGAGCTGCACATCATAGGTTAA
This sequence comes from Stegostoma tigrinum, assembly GCF_030684315.1. Lineage (NCBI taxonomy): Eukaryota > Metazoa > Chordata > Chondrichthyes > Orectolobiformes > Stegostomatidae > Stegostoma > Stegostoma tigrinum. The sequence continues at coordinate 110,867,720 of NC_081359.1, read as the reverse complement.
TACAAAGACATTTTTATACTTTTCTTAAAGCAGGGTACACGGCGTGATCGCATAGCGTATTCAAACAATTACCAATCAATACATGATATTGGTCCATTGACACTAACATAATCCAATAGTATTAACTGGTAAACAACTTATGTCACAATGCTTCGGTTACTTTTTGTCTCACCATATGGCGCCATAACATTTGCTATTGAAGGTCAGCTAGAAATGGTTAGTACTGCATTATCTTATCATTACTGCGTTATTTATGCAGCTCGAGCAAAACTCAGAGTTCCGAGGCTAGAAGAGCAGCTCTAGCAGAATTTACAGTTCCCAGGCTAGAAGCCATTGTGTTGCTAACTTGCAGCGAGAAGCCATCTTGTGCCAGTATCCAACTTTCAGATTCTCACAGGAAAAATATTAAATCTGAAAGTGCGGGAAAGATTTACAAGGGCGTTGCCAGCGGTTGGAGGGTCTGAGCGAGAGAGAGAGACGCTGAATGGGCTGGGGCTATCTTCCCTAGAGCATCGGAGGCTGAGGTGGTGACCTTATAGAGGTTTATAAAGTCATGAGGGGCATGGAGAGGGTTTTCCAGAGAAGAGGAGTCCAAAACTAGAGGGCAGAGCTTTTAGGTGTAGGAGAAAGATCTACAAAGGACTTAAGAGGCAAGTTTTTCCCACAGAGGGTGGCACATTTAAGGAAGGGGCTGCCAGAGGAAGTGGTGGAGATGGCTACAATTACCACATTTAAAAGGCATCTGGATGGGTATATGAACAGGACGGGTTTAGAGGGATATGGGCCAAATGCTGGCAAATGGGACTTGGTCAGATTGGGATGTCTGGTTGTCATGGACAGGTTGGACTGAAGGGTATGTTTCCGTTCTCTATGACTATATGACTCATCAAAGGGTTTTTACCCCAATCAACAACAGCTGCCATCAGACCAGCTTATAATTCTGCATTCTTAAAATTGAATTCACCATTGCCCTGTTATAGGAGGGATACGATTAAACTGGAGAGGGTTCGGAAAAGATTTACCCGGATGTTGCTGGAACTGGACAGTTTGAGTCATAACAATAGACTGGTTACGTCCGGGGCTTTAGTTCATTGGAGCATATGAGGTTGAGGGGTGATCTTAATGAGATTTATCAAATCACGAGAGGCACGGACAACAGTCTGTTCCCCAGGGTAGGGGAGTTCAAAACTAGGGGTGTACTTTTAAGATGAGAGGAGAAAGATGAGGGGCAACTTTTGTGTGTGGAATGAATTGCCAGACAAATTGGTGGATGTGCACACAGTTACAACATTTAAAATACATTGGATAAGGATGTAAACAAGAAATGTTTGGAGGGATATGGGCCAAGTGCAGGCAGGTGGGACTAGTTTAGTTTGGGAACATGGTTGGCGCAGACAAGTTGAACTAAAGAGTACGACTCTGACTCTATAAGTGACTAATGTGTAGAGAAAACAGATGGTCTGAGTCATACATCCTGCACTGGGAACATGAAACATGCAGAGATATCCAAACTGTGCAGGGAACACAGATCCTACAATGTCACAAGTCTGAATGGAGCAAACGATGGGAAGAAATGCAAGCTAACTCGTGGGGTGGTACATTACTCCAAGTGAAAACCAAAAGAACTGCGGATGCTGTAAATCAAGATCAAAAACAGAAGTTGCTGGAAATGCTCAGCGGGTCTGGCAGCATCTGCAAAGAAACAAGTCAGAGTTAACGTTTTGGGTCCAGTTCTGAGGAAGGGTCATGGACCGGAAGCATTAACTCTGATGTTTCTTCTTCACAGATGCTGCCAGGCCTGCTGAGCTTTTCTAGCAACTTCTGTTGAAAGTCCTCCAGCTGTTCATCAGACACACACTCACATACAAAGATGCTATTAGAAAATGAAGCTGTACAGGACCATCATAACAGCACTCCACATGTTAACAACACACGAGGCACATATCTACAGGTCAAGACCATTCAAGGGTGAAGTCCAGCACTCTGAAAGATGATAGCATCAAGAGATCTGCAAGGATGATCAAACTATCCAGACACTACAAGGAAGGTTGTTCACAGGAATAGTGAGGCGCATTTGTTGACAGTATGTAAGAAAATACAGCAATGTACAGGACATGATCTGAACTCACAGTGACACAGGTGTAGGGGGCCGAGTGGCCGACTTCAGCTCCCGATCTGTATGAAACCAAGCAGCACAGCATTGTCGGAGGGTCAGTGCTGAGGGAGCAGGCACTGTCGGAGGGTCAGCGCTGAGGAAGAGCTGCACTGTCGGAGGGTCAGTGCTGAGGGAGCAGGCACTGTCGGAGGGTCAGTGCTGAGGGAGCAGGCACTGTCGGAGGGTCAGTGTTGAGGGAGCAGGCACTGTTGGAGGGTCAGTGCTGAGGGAGAGCTGCACTTTCGGAGGGTCAGTGCTGAGGGAATGGGCACTGTCGGGGGGTCAGTGCTGAGGGAGCGGCGCACTGTCGGAGGGTCAGTGCTGAGGGAGCGGGCTCTGTTGGACGGTCAGTGCTGAGGGAGCGGGCACTGTCGGAGGGTCAGTGTTGAGGGAGCCCTGCACTGTCAGAGGGTCAGTGCTGAGGCAGCGCCGCACTGTCGGAGGGTCAGTGCTGAGGGAGGGCCGCACTGTCGGAGGGTCAGTGCTGAGGGAGCGCCGCACTGTCGGAGGGTCAGTGCTGAGGGAGCGCCGCACTGTCGGAGGGTCAGTGCTGAGGGAGCGCCGCACTGTCGGAGGGTCAGTGCTGAGGGAGCGGGCACTGTCGGAGGGTCAGTGCTGAGGGCGCGCCGCACTGTCGGAGGGTCAGTGCTGAGGGAGCGCCGCACTTTCGGAGGGTCAGTGCTGAGGGAGCGCCGCACTGTCAGAGGGTCAGTGCTGAGGGAGCGCCGCACTGTCGGAGGGTCAGTGCTGAGGGAGCGCCGCACTGTCAGAGGGTCAGTGCTGAGGGAGCGCCGCACTGTCAGAGGGTCAGTGCTGAGGGAGCACCGCACTGTCAGAGGGTCAGTGCTGAGGGAGCACCGCACTGTCAGAGGGTCAGTGCTGAGGGAGTGCCATAGTGTCACTTCAGAAAGAGTTTGATAAGGTTCCCCATGGTAGGCTGATGGAGAAAGTGAAATCGCATGGGGTCCAGGGTGTGCTAGGTAGATGGATAGAGAATTGGCTGGGGAACAGGAGACAGAGAGTTGTAGTGGGAGGGGGTTTCTCAAAATGCAGAACTGTGACTGCATGGTGTTCCACAGGGATCCATGTTGAGACCACTGTTGTTTGTGATAGACATAAATGATCTGGAGGAAGGTATAGACGATCTGATTAGCAAGTTTGCAGATGATATTAAGATTGGTGGAGTAGCAGATAGTGAAGGGGACTGCAGCAGAATATAGACAGATTGGAGAGTTGGGCAGATAAATGGAAGATGGAGTTCAATCCAGGCAAATGTGAGGTGATGCATTTTGGAAGATCTAATTCAAGAGCAAACTATACAGTAAATGCAAAAGTCCTGGGGAAAATTGATGTACAGAGAGATCTGCTGTTCAGGGCCATTCTACACAGAAGGTGGCAACGCAGGTTGATAGTGTGGTCAAGAAGGGATACGGCATGCTTTCTTTCATCGGACGGGGTATTGAGTACAAAACTTAGCAGGTCATGTTATGAATGTATAGGACTTTGGCTCGAACACATTTAGAGTACTGTGTACAGTTCTGGTCGCCACATTACCAAAAGGATGTGGAGGCTTTGGAGAGGGTGGACAGGAGGTTCACCAGGATGTTGCCTGGTATGGAGGGCACTAGCTATGAAGAGAGGTTGAGTAGATTAGTATTATTTACTTTAGAAAGACGGAGATTGAGGGGGGGACCTGATTGAAGTCTACAAAATCATGAGAGGTATAGACAGGGTGGATAGCAAGAAGCTTTTTCCCAGAGTGGGGGACTCAATTACTAGGGGTCATGAGTTCAAAGTGAGAGGCAAAAGGTTTAAGGGAGATATACGAGGAAAGTTCTTTACGCAGAGGGTGGTGGATGCCTGGAACACGCCAGCGGAGATGGTAGAGGGGGGCACGATAGCATCATTTAAGATGTATCTAGACAGAAACATGAATGGGCAGGGAGCAGAGGGATACAGGTCCTTGGAAAATAGATGACAGGTTTAGACAGAGGATCTGGATGAGCACAGGCTTCGAGGGCCGAAGGGCCTGTTCCTGTGCTGTAATTTTCTTTGTTCTTTCTTCTTCTGTCAGTTCTGAAGGAGCGCCGCACTGTCGGAGGGTCAGTGCTGAGGGAGCGGGCACTGTCGGAGGGTCAGTGCTGAGGGAGCGGGCACTGTCGGAGGGTCAGTGCTGAGAGGGCGGGCACTGTCAGAGGGTCAGTGCTGAGGGAGTGTGCACTGTTGGAGGGTCAGTGTTGAGGGAGTGGGCACTGTCGGAGGGTCAGTGCTGAGGGAGCGCCGCACTGTCGGAGGGTCAGTGTTGAGGGAGTGGGCACTGTTGGAGGGTCAGTGCTGAGGGAGCGGGCACTGTTGGAGGGTCAGTGCTGAGGGAGCGGGCACTGTCGGAGGGTCAGTGCTGAGGGTGCGGGCACTGTCGGAGGGTCAGTGCTGAGGGACCACGGTGCTGAAAGGGTGCTGAGGGGGCAACCTGAACAGGGGTGAATACCTGACATCTCAGCATTTTCCCGATAGCTGTTGGAGCTTGGATCTCTGGGGAGTCTGAGAGAAACCAGGACGGCTGCTCATATAAGCTGGAGCTGCAGTCCCAGATATGAAAGATGGCGGAAATTAGAGAGAGTGAGGCAGGAGGAGTGAGAGAGGGCGGGTGTAAACGTAAGTGATAGAAGAAGAGGCATGAAGGAAAAGACAGGAAGAGAGCCAGAGTTTGATAGTGTGGGAGAGGAACTGTTCATGTTGCAGTACCTGAGGATTAAGTTCCATGTGGATTGCCAGCTATTAAGAGACACAGTGAGCTCCATTACATTTTAATGAACCTCATTGTTTCAGCTAAGGACCAGATTCTATCGGAGGCCACGTGTATCTGAGAAATTAGACGTTTGAACATCTGGTTCACAGAACCTGATCCCAGAGGGTTTCCAGAAACTTCTCGAAGGCCTTACATGAATGTGATCTGTGAGAGAGGGTTGCAAAGAGAACTCAGCAGTCCGTGTGTAAACTAACACAGCAGCACGAGGGAGCACAGTGTCTCCGAGACACTGTCACAAAGGTAGGAATAGAAAACAACACATTCATTCACACAGGGTCCACCACAATGTCTGAAGTCTGATCTCTGTCATACAGTGGGAGGCATAGCAACCAGATCTGTACACAGCAAACTCGTAAAGCTGGTTGAGGGATCAAAGTGGGCACAGGACTCTGACAAGAATACCTCTTCTCTTTTTTAATCAGTTCTCAGGAACATTCACAAATGACCAAGTGCATTCACTTCTCATTCAAACGTCATCACCACTAACAGTGCCCGCTCCCTCATCACTGACCCTCCGACAGTGCCCACTCCCTCAGCACTGACCCTCCGACAGTGTCCACTCCCTCAGCACTGACCCCCCGACAGTGCGGCCCTCCCTCAGCACTGACCCTCCGACAGTGTCCACTCCCTCAGCACTGACCCCCCGACAGTGCGGCCCTCCCTCAGCACTGACCCTCCGACAGTGCCCACTCCCTCAGCACTGACCCTCCGACAGTGCGGCGCTCCCTCAGCACTGACCCTCCGACAGTGCCCACTCCCTCAGCACTGACCCTCCGACAGTGCGGCGCTCCCTCAGCACTGACCCTCCGACAGTGCGGCGCTCCCTCAGCACTGACCCTCCGACAGTGAGGCGCTCCCTCAGGACTGGCCCTCCGACAGTGCCCACTCCCTCAGCACTGACCCTCCGACTGTGCCCGCTCCCTCAGCACTGACCCTCCGACAGTGCGGCGCTCCCTCAGCACTGACCCTCCAACAGTGCGGCGCTCCCTCAGCACTGACCCTCCGACAGTGCAATGCTCCCTCAGCACTGACCCTCTGACAGTGCGGCACTCCCTCAGCACTGACCCTCCTTCGCGCTTTGTAATTAGCCAGACTTTATAAAAAACCTTAAAGTAAGGGAACCCTTAGGAGGCAGCGATCATAATATGGTAGAGTTCAGTCTGAAAGAGAGAAGGCAAAATCGGATGTAATGGTGTTACAGTTAAATAAAGGTAATTACAGGGGCATGAGAGAGGAATTGACAAAAATCAACTGGAAGCAGAGCCTAGCGGGGAAGACAGTAGACCAATGGCAGGAGTTTCTGGATGTAATTGAGGACACAGTACAGAGCTTCATCCCAAAGAAAAAGAAAGATTATCCTGGGTGGGATTAGACAGCCATGGCTGGCAAAGGAAGTCAGGAAATGTATCAAAGAAAAAGAGACAGCCTATAAAGTGGCCAAGGGCACTGAGAAATCAGAAGATTGGAAAGGCTACAAAAACAAACAGAGGATAACAAAGAGAGCAATAAGGAAGGAGAGGATCTAATATGAAGGTAGGCTAGCTAGTAATATTAGAAGTGATAGTAAAAGCTTCTTTCAATACATAAGAAAGAAACGAGTGGCAAAAGTAGATATTGGGCAGCTCCAAATTGATGCTGGAAGGCTAGTGATGGGAGATAAGGAAATAGCTGAAGAATTTAATAAGTACTTTGCGTCAGTCTTCACAGTGGAAGACATTAGTATGCCAACAATTAGGGAGAGCCGGGGGCAGAGTTGAGTACGGTAGGCATTACAAAAGAGAAAGTGCTAGAAAAGCTAAAGGGTCTAAAAATTGATAAATCTCCTGGCCCCGATGGGCTACATCCTAGAGTTCTGAGGGAGGTGGCTAAGGAAATAGTGGAGGCTTTGGTCGTGATTTTTCAAAAGTCACTGGAGTCAGGGAAAGTCCCAGATGATTGGAAAATTGCTATTGTAACCCCCCCGTTTAAGAAAGGATCAAGGCAAAAGATGGAAAATTACAGGCCGGTTAGCCTAATCTCGGTAGTTGGTAAAATTCTAGAATCCATTGTCAAGGATGAGATTTCGAAATTCCTGGAAGTGCAGGGTCAGATCAGAACAAGTCAGCATGGATTTAGTAAGGGGAGGTTGTGCCTGACAAACCTGTTAGAATTCTTTGAAGGGGTAACAAGTATGTTAGACTAGGGAAACCCAGTCGATGTTATTTATCGAGACTTCCAAAAGGCCTTTGATACGGTGCCTCACGGGAAGCTGCTGAGCAAGGTGAGGGCCCATGGTGTTCAAGGTGAGCTTGGATTGAGGATTGGGTGTCTGACAGAAGGCAGAGAGAGTTGGGATAAAAGGCTCTTCTTCGGAATGGCAACCAGTGACGAGTGGTGTCCCGCAGGGTTCAGTGTTGGGACTACAGCTGTTCACCTTATATATTAATGATGTGGATGAAGGGACTGGGGGCATTCTGGCGAAGTTTGCCAATGATACGAAGATAGGTGGACAGGCAGGTCGTACTGAGGAGGTGGGGAAGCTGCAGAAAGATTTAGACAGTTTAGGAGACTGGTCCAGGAAATGGCTGATGAAATTCAATGTGAGTAAATGTGAGGTTTTGCACTTTGGAAAAAAAGAATACAGGCGTGGACTATTTTCTAAACGGTGAGAAAATTCGCAAATCAGAAGTGCAAAGGGATCTGGGAGTGTTGGTCCAGGATTCTCTAGAGGTTAACTTGCAGGTAGAGTCTGTAATTAAGAAAGTGAATGTAATGTTGTCGTTTATCTCAAGAGGGCTGGAATATAAAAGCAGCAATGTGCTTCTGAGGCTTTATAAAGCTCGTGTTAGGCCCCATTTAGAATACTGTGTCCAATTTTGGGCCCCACACCTCAGGAAGGACATACTAGCCCTGAAGCGTGTCCAGCAGAGATTCACATCGATGATCCCTGGAATGGTAGGTTTAACATATGATGAATGGCTAAGGATCCTGGGATTGTACTCATTAGAGTTTAGAAGGTTGAGGGGAGACCTAATAGAAACTTACAAGATAATGTATGGCTTAGAAGGGGTGGACGCTAGGAAGTTGTTTCCGTTAGGCGGGGAGACTAGGACCCGTGGGCACAGCCTTAAAATTAGAGGGGGTAAATTTAAAACTGAAATGAGACGACATTTCTTCAGCCAGAGAGTGGTGGGCTTGTGGAATTCATTGCCACGGAGTGCAGTGGAGGCCGGGACGTTGGATGCCTTCAAGGCAGAGATCGACAAATTCTTGATCTCAGAAGGAATCAAGGGCTACGGGGAGAGTGCAGGGAAGTGGTGCTGAACAGCCATGATTTAAATGGCAGAGTGGACTTGATCGGCTGAAAAGCCTTACTTCCACTCCTATGTCTTATGGTCTTATGGACCCTCCGACAGTGCGGCGCTCCCTCAGCACTGACCCTCCGACAGCGCCCACTCCCTCAGCACTGACCCTCCGACAGTGCCCACTCCCCCAGCACTGACCCTCCGACAGTGCCCACTCCCTCAGCGCTGACCCTCTGACAGTGCCCACTCCCTTAGCGCTGACCCTCCGACAGTGCGGCGCTCCCTCAGCACTGACCCTCCGACAGTGCCCACTCCCTCAGCGCTGACCCTCCAACAGTGTGGCGCTCCCTCAGCACTGACCCTCCGACAGTGCGGTGCTCCCTCAGCACTAACCCTCCGACAGTGCGGCGCTCCCTCAGCACTGACCCTCCGACGGTGCCCACTCCCTCAGCGCTGACCCTCCGACAGTGCCCACTCCCTCAGCGCTGACCCTCCGACAGTCCGGCACTCCCTGAGTACTGACCTTGCTTTCTCTCCACAGATAATGCCAGGCCAGCTGAGGCTCAGCAGCAGCTTCAAGTTTTGTTTCAAATTCCTAGCATCTGCAGATCTCTGTATTTTGTTTAATGTTTGCTTCATGCTCCTAATGTGTGAGACTGGAATTACATTCCAGGCATTCTGTCCTGAAGTTATGCATTGAAATTCAGCCTCAGCAGCTGCTGTGATGGGATTTGAACCAGTGTTTCCTGAGCATTTGTTGGGGTCTCTGGGTTATGAGCCAAATTAGATATCCGGTGCACTGCGGTCTTCCTTGAACTGGGACCAAACAGAGTCAGGGCTGGGATTGTGCTGCAGGAGCTCTGTAAATAGTTACAGATTAGTGAGTAAAGGTGAGGTGGTTCTGGAGTCTGAGTCTTGCTGTTTAACCCTGAGATACTCAACTGTTTGTTTTAACAAACCTCCTCTGCCTCTAGATGGTCTCTCCTGCCATCGCTCTGGCCTTCATCCCGTTTCTGATGACTCTCATCATTCGTTACCGCCACTACTTCCTGCTGTTCTGGCGGGCAGTAATTCTCCGGAAGATTCAGGACTACACAACTGGCCTGTCCAGGGAAGAGAGGGCCTTCCAGTATGTGATGACGCACAGCATTCCCGGGGACCTGGAAAACATCCTCAGCACCTTCGACACATGGTGCTATCGTTCGGAATACCTGAGCAACGTTGGGCCAGAGAAAGGTAAATGGTATTTGGTTGTGGGGCACCTGCAGGGGTGTGGGATTCGCGGCACATTGCCCTTACTCTCCATCAGTGTATCGAAGAGCCAGAGAGGGCACAGTGTTAATCATGCAGCCAAATTCACCTTCAGACACTCACCACTGGCACCTTTTCAAGGAAGGTCCCTGGAGATATGGCCACCCCATGAGGTGTATTGGCTGCCACCATCTTCCTGTCAAGTTGGGAGCTGGAAGAAGCTGCTCGGTATAGTACTGTTGTGGAAAACCACAGGGCAATCTTAAAAGAAAAGCAGCTCCAATCTCAAACAGGATATAGTTTATTCCCTGATAGCAATGAACGACAAATTTCCATTGTTTATTCTCTTGTGCATCATGGGTGTTGCTGGCTGGGCCCAGCATTTCTTGCCCATCCTTAGAAGCCCTTGAGAAGGTGGGGGTGAGCTGCCTTCTTGAACCGCTGCAGTCCATGTGCTGCGGGTTGACCCACAAGGCCCTTAGGGAGAGAATTCCAGGATTCTGACCCAGTGACCCTGAAGGAATGGTGATATATTTCCAAATCAGGATGCTGAGTGACTTGGAGGGGGGCATGAAAGAGGTGGTGTTCCCATGTGTCTGCTGCCCTTGTCCTTCTAGATAGGAGTGGCCATGGGTTTGGAAGATGCTGCCTGAGGATCTTTGGTGAATTTCTGCAGAGCATCTTGTCGATGGTACACACTGCTGCTACTGAGCGTCAGTGGTGGAGGGAGTGGGATGTTTGTGGACGTGATGCCAATCAAGTGGCTGCTTTGTCCTGGATGGTGTTGAGCTTCTTGAGTGTTGCACCCATCCAGGCAAGTGGATTGTTGTGTTGGAAATTGCTGCCAAGACAATGGGGAGACCTCCGTGGTTGGTCTTTCCCCTTTGAAATCCAGAGCTGTTCCTTCACTCAAGTCCATCTGACATCATCAGATTGGGTGGAGCCAAAAATTATTTTAAGCATTGTATCAACTGAGGTTGGAAGGTGCACTGATTTGTTTCGGATATGAAATTAACCAGATGATAATCTGACTGTAACTTGTTTTGTCAGAGAAACTGGTCAGCCAGGTTACTTTAGTCAACATGTAGTATCTAGTTAATTAAGCATAAAACACACTCAAGCTAATATGTGAATATTATTGACAATAAAGGTTGATAGTGTGCAAAAGGAGATACAATTTATATTCGAATCTCCCCAACGTAAAATGACACAAATATGGGTTACAGACAAATCATGATTGAACACCCCAGAGAACACATTAAACAGCAAATGTGATTGAGGCTAATCCCACAGATTTCTCACCAAACCCACAGGCATTAGTGACACTTCACCGCACCAAATCTCATCAAAACTTCACAATGGATTCCAAAAAGTTAACTTTTGACAAGAGATTCTGGAACAGCTTTTTCCCTGCTGTTATCAGACTTTGGGAAGGACCTCTTAGATATGAGAGTTGATCTTTCCCTGCACCTTTGTTGGAACTGTAACACTATAGTCTGCGTTCTGTTCCATTACTCTTTCGTAATTACATAAGGTATGATTTGTCTGGTTAGCACACAAAACCATATTTTTTCACTGTATTTCAGCATGTGTCAGTAACAAAGCAAATCACCACCTTCACAGGGACAACCAGAGAGGGGCAATGTATACTGGCCCAGCCAGTGATGCCCACATCCCAGGAATGAACAAAATATACTTTTTTCAAAAGACTCCACTTGCATTCCAGTATCATATAATCTAAGAGGAGGCCATTCAGCCCTTCAAATCTCTTCTGGCATTTTATTACCTCATCATTGAACTGTACCAAAACAGTCTGCTTTGATTCCATAAACCAGTAGTCCCCAAACCTTGTCCCACCCCCACCGTGACTTTGATGTTACACCTCAGAGCTGATGTGACCTCAGGGTGAAAACCTGGACGATATGAGAGCTGCTGAATATTCTTGAGGGGGATAGAGGCGAAGAAGGCAAAGACCCATAACCTCCCTGACACAGGAGAAAATATTGTCATGAAATGTTCAAATGTCCCTCAGTCTCGTCAGATTTTTCTTGAAGGACGAGAGCTCACAGTGCTTCACAATTAATAAAGTACGTTTCCGAATGTTGTTATGTAGCAATAACACAGCACAGCACACAGCAAGATCTCATAAACTATCATTCTCACTCCCTTCTCTTTACACATCCTAACCCCAACCCGTTTGTAGGGAAGATCTTGGAACGCCTGATCTCTGAGACTGTTCCCTTAACTGTGCTGGAACTAGGGACTTACTGTGGTTACTCAGCTCTCCGTATGGCCAGGAACCTGTCCCTCAGTGCCAGGCTCTACACCGTGGAGATGGACAAGGGGAATGCAGCAGTGGCTGAGAAAATAATCCGCCTGGCAGGATTCGACGAGGACATGGTCAGTATTGTAGCTGATTCATCGCCAACGACAGGGACAGAGAGAGAGTGAGAGAGAAACAGAGAGATCGCTTGCCCAGTCAAAACTCACATTTGTTTCATTATTTTACTTCCTACATTTTGTCATCTCTACCTCAGCTCATCAGTTGGTAAAACTCGCATCTGTGTGTTTGTAAAAGATGAGGCTAGTTTGTGATTCTAACACAGATGGGATGATGACATAATGCACAGTGTGATAAGGTCAATCTAGAGAGAGCTTTACTCTGTATCTAACCCTGTGCTGTCCCTGTCCCAGGAGTGTTTCATGGGGTACAATGTAGAGAGAGCTTTACTCTGTATCTAACCCTGTGCTGTCCCTGTCCCAGGAGTGTTTCATGGGGTACAATGTAGAGAGAGCTTTACTCTGTATCTAACCCTGTGCTGTCCCTGTCCCAGGAGTGTTTCATGGGGTACAATGTAGAGAGAGCTTTACTCTGTATCTAACCCTGTGCTGTCCCTGTCCCAAGAGTGTTTGATGGGGGACAGTGTAGCGGGAGCTTTACTCTGTATCTAACCCCGTGCTGGAGACAGTGTAGCGGGAGCTTTACTCTGTATGTAACCCCGTGCTGTCCCCGTCCTGGCACTGTTTAAGGGAGACAGTGTAGAGGGAGTTTAAGCAGAAAGCTGACACAAGATCACAAGTTGGACAATGTTCCATTCTGAAGTCCTTCACCTGATGAACACAAATTTCCCCCTCAGCTTCAATAGGCTCAAATAAAGGTTTCATGCGAAATTATTTACAACGATTCTGTTTTTAACAGGTGGAGCAGATCATTGGTCCAACGGATGAAATAATCCCTCAGTTGAGAGAGAGGTTTGGAGTGGATAAGTTTGATTTTGTTTTTATGAACCATTGGAAACGCTGCTACCTCAGGGACCTGCAGTTACTGGAAGACTATGACCTGCTGCAAGAGGGAAGTATTGTAGTGGCAGACAATGTGATCTTCACTGGAGCTCCCCACTTCATGCAGTACGCCAAGAGCTGTGGTAAATACAGCTGGAAAATCCACCGCACACACCTCGAGTATTTCCGACATATCCGAGACGGAATGGCAGAACTAACCTACATTGGGCTCAAGGGAGGGACATAACAGCAGGTCCTTCAGGGATTGAAAGCACAGTTCCGACAGAGGAAAAGCAGAATGTTTGAGACTGAGGAAGTGTTCTTAGATTCAATCCTGTCCCATCATCTCCCTTCAATTCCCCTTTCAACCCATGTCATTGAGTCAAAGTCCCTCAATCCCCACCCTCTCCCCGTGTCCCTCAATCCCCACTCTCTCCCCTTATCACTCAATCCCCACCCTCTCCCTGTGTCCCTCAATCCCCACCTCTCCATGTGTCCCTCAAACCCCACCCTCTCCCCGTGTCCCTCAATCCCCACTCTCTCCCCTTATCACTCAATCCCCACCCTCTCCCTGTGTCCCTCAATCCCCACCTCTCCATGTGTCCCTCAAACCCCACCCTGTCCATGTGTCCCTCAATACCCACCCTCTCCCCGTGTCCCTCAATCCCCATTCTCTCCCCTTATCACTCAATCACCACCCTCTCCCCATGTTCCTCAATCCCCACCTCTCCATGTGTCCCTCAAACCCCGCCCTCTCCCCGTGTCCCTCAATCCCCACCCTCTCCATGTGTCCCTCAATCCCCACCCTCTCCCCGTATCCCTCAAACCCTGCCCTCTCCCCGTGTCCCTCAATCCCCACCCTCTCCATGTGTCCCTCAATTCCCACCCTCTCCCCGTGTCCCTCAATCCCCACTCTCTCCCCTTATCACTCAATCACCACCTTCTCCCCGTGTCCCTCAATCCCCACCTCTCCATGTGTCCCTCAAACCCCGCCCTCTCCCCGTGTCCCTCAATCCCCACCCTCTCCCCGTATCCCTCAATCCCCACTCTCTCCCCTTATAACTCAATCCCCACCCTCTCCCCGTGTCCCTCAATCCCCACCTCTCCATGTGTCCTTCAAACCCCGCCCTCTCCCCGTGTCCCTCAATCCCCACCCTCTCCATGTGTCCCTCAAACCCTACCCTCTCCCCGTGTCCCTCAATACCCACTCACTCCCCTTATCACTCAATCCCCACCCTCTCCCCGTGTCCCTCAATCCCCACCTCTCTATGTGTCCCTCAAACCCTGCCCTCTCCCCGTGTCCCTAAATCCACACTCTCTCCCCTTATCACTCAATCCCCACCTCTCCATCTGTCCCTCAATTCCCACCCTCTCCCTTTATCACTCAATCCCCACCACTCCCAGTGTCTCTAAATCCCCACTCTCTCCATGTGTCCCTCAATCCCTACCCTCTCCCCATGTCCCTCAATCCTTACCCTCTCCCCGAGGTCCTCAATACCTACTCTCTCTCCAAGTCCCTCAATCTCCACCCTCTCCCTGTGTCCCTCAATCTCTATCCTCTCCCCATGTCCCTCAATCCCTAGCCTCTCCTTGAGGTCCTCAATCCTTACTCTCTCACCATGTCCCTCAATCTCCACCCTCTGTCCATGTCCCTCAATCTTCACCCTCTCCGCGAGTCCCTCAATCTCTACCCTCTCCCTGTGTCCCTCAATCCCTATCCTCCCCCAAGTCCCTCAGTTGCGCTGATAAGGCAGTCCAGCCCCAAAGCACGTTCTTGATTCTTAACTGCCCTGTGAAGTAGATTAACAAGTCACTCACTGATTTAAAACCGCTACAAGTGGTTTATGCATTGACTTATCAAAATGGTCCTCAGGAGAGTGAGGGATGGACAATGGTATCATGATATTGTAAACCTGAGACGTGCTGGAGCCCTGAGTTTGATTCCCATTGCTGTAGACGGTAGAATGAGAATTTTTAAAATATCTGGATTCAAAACTCTAATGATGACCATAAATTGTCATAAAAATTCATTCCAAAGTAAAATATCATTCAGGGAAGAAAACTGATCCTCTTTACCCAGTCTGGCCTTCACATGACTCCAGGCCCACGGCAATGCGACAAGCGCTCCCTCAGCACAGACCCTCTGACAGTGTGGCACTCCCTCAGCACTGACCCTCCAACAGTGCGGCGCTCCCTCAGCACCGACCCTCCGACAGTGCGGCGCTCCCTCAGCACTGACCCTACAACAGTGCCTACTCCCTCAGCACTGACCCTCCGACAGTGCCCACTCCCTCAGCACTGACACTCCGACAATGCGGTGCTCCCTCAGCACTGACCCTCCGACAGTGCGGCGCTCCCTCAGCACCGACCCTCTGACAGTGCAGCGCTCCCTCAGCACTGACCCTCCAACAGTGCCCACTCACTCAGCATTGACCCTCCGACAGTGCCCACTCACTCAGCACTGACCCTCCGACAGTGCGGTGCTCCCTCAGCACTGACCCTCCGACAGTGCGGCGCTCCCTCAGCACAGACCCTCTGACTGTTCCCACTCCCTCAGCACTGACCCTCCGACAGTGCGGCACCCCCTCAGCACTGACCCTCTGACTGTTCCCACTCCCTCAGCACTGACCCTCTGACTGTTCCCACTCCCTCAGCACTGACCCTCCAACAGTGCGACACTCCCTCAGCACCGACCCTCTGACAGTGCAGCGCTCCCTAAGTACTGACCCTCCGACAGTGCGACACTCCCTCAGCACTGACCCTCCAACTGTGCCCACTCACTCAGCATTGACCCTCCGACAGTGCCCACTCACTCAGCACTGACCCTCCGACATTGCCCACACCCTCAGCACTGACCCTCCGACAATGCGGTGCTCCCTCAGCACTGACCCTCCAACAGTGCGACACTCCCTCAGCACTGACCGTCCAACAGTGCGACACTCCCTCAGCACCGACCATCTGACAGTGCAGCGCTCCCTAAGTACTGACCCTCCAACAGTGCGACACTCCCTCAGCACTGACCCTTCAACAGTGCCCACTCCCTCAGCACTGACCCTCCGACAGTGCCCACTCACTCAGCACTGACCCTCCGACAGTGTGGCGCTCCCTCAGCACTGACCCTCCGACATTGCCCACTCCCTCAGCACTGACATTCCGACAATGCGGTGCTCCCTCAGCATTGACCCTCCGACAGTGCGGTCCTCCCTCAGCACTGACCCTCCGACAGTGTGGCGCTCCCTCAGCACTGACCCTCCGACAGTGCGGCGCTCCCTCAGCACTGACCCTCTGACAGTGCCCACTCCCTCAGCACTGACCCTCCGACAGTGCGACACTCCCTCAGCACTGACCCTCCAACAGTGCGACACTCCCTCAGCACCGACCCTCTGACAGTGCCCACTCACTCAGCATTGACCCTCCGACAGTGCCCACTCACTCAGCACTGACCCTCCGACAGTGCGGCGCTCCCTCAGCACTGACCCTCCGACAGTGCCCACTCCCTCAGCACTGACCCTTCGACAGTGCAGCGCTCCCTCAGTACTGACCCTCCGACAGTGCGGCGCTCCCTCAGCACTGACCCTCCGACAGTGCCCACTCACTCAGCACTGACCCTCCGACAGTGCGGCGCTCCCTCAGCACTGACCCTCTGACAGTGCCCACTTCCTCAGCACTGACCCTCCGACAGTGCAGCGCTCCCTCAGTACTGACCCTCCGACAGTGCAGCGCTCCCTCAGCACTGACCCTCCAACAGTGCCTACTCCCTCAGCACTGACCCTCCGACAGTGCCCGCTCCCTCAGCACTGACCCTCCAACAGTGCGGCACTCCCTCAGCACTGACCCTCCGACAGTGCGGTGCTCCCTCAGGTCTGACCCTCCGACAGTGCGGCGCTCCCTCAGCACTGACCCTCCGACAGTGCGGTGCTCCCTCAGCACTGACCCTCCAACAGTGCGGTGCTCCCTCTGCATTGACCCTCTTACAGTGCAGTGCTTCCTCAACATTGCTTTGGATTATCAGTCTGGATTTTACGCTCGTGTCAGTGCATGGGTGACTGTTCTTATGATGTCAGTTTGGGAGTGTTCCATACTGATCCAGTTGACAGCTGCATCACAGGATGATGAATGGGCAGATCGTTCACTATAACGCAGACGTGATTGCTCCTCGAAAACCTCACCTGAGATTACTGTGTCCCACTGGATGGAGAGTAGGGTGGACATGAGGCACTAGCTGCTTATTTCTGCTTTATCAAGAAGCATTCATGATCCAGATGGTCCCTGCTGAAGCACTGTAACTAATCAACAGAAGTTATCAAAATTAAAAATGACGTATCACAGCCCCGTGATGCCCACTGGTCCCTAAAGTCTTTTATTGTGTCAGGAGACACTCCAGGTTCTCTCTCTCGGAACACTCCGATGCAGATGTAAACACAGAAGAGGGGCAGATACTCAAGTGCTCACTGCCTGGTCTTGCCCATCTCGTCCTTAGCTGGGCCCATGAGGAGGTCCTCCAATCTGCACCACCATTCCGCCACCTCACCCAACAAACTCTCTGTACGGCCTGCCCATATGACAGTGATTGAGCGCATACAAAAATTTAAATCAGCTCCTTAACAAAACTAAACAGGCACTGGAAATGAAAACATTCAACGTAAATGAAAGCAATTGTTTCTTCAAGGCAACAAAAGTTTCTGGCTTCTCAGGTGCTTGCGAGTTTCTTTTTGCTTGGTTTGTTTCCTAACGAAGTTTTACAACACTCTGGTGAGTAAAGGGCATGACCAGAGACCATCACAAAATCATGATTTGAAATTCCACGAGTAAGAAGCTTATTGATTAATGAACATGTCTTTTCTGGGCAAGAACAGATCATGGGGAATGAAGGGGAGGGAGTGCTTCGGGGTGGGGGTAGGCTTAAGGACGAAGGGTGATTTAGAAGTGGGGGGTAAGGAGTCGAGGGAGTGAGGAAGAGAAATGAGTTGAATGAGTCGAGTGAGGAGTGGAGAGAGTGAGCAGGATTGAAGAGGAGAATAAGGGGTGGACTAGGTGAAGAAGAGTGAAAGAGGGAGTGAGGAGGAGTGGAAGGAATGAGGAAGAGTAAAGAGAGAAATGAGGAAAGGAGGAAGTGAGGAGTGAATAGGAGGAGGCATGAAGAGATGGAGTGAGGAGGAATGGAAGGAGTGAGGAGTGGAGGGAGTGAGGAGTGAAAAGGAGGGCAATGGAGTGAAGAGGAGTGGAGGGAGTGAAGGAGTGAGGAGTGAAAAGGAGTGAGATGGAGTGAAGAGAGGGCATGAAGAGGAGTGGAGGGACTGAGGATGAGTGAAAGATGGAGTGGAGGAGTGGAAGGAGTGAGGAGTGAAAAGGAGTGAGATGGAGTGAAGCAAGGGAATGAGGAGGAGTGGAGGGAGTGAGGAGTGGAGGAAATGAGGAAGAATGAAAGATGGAGTGAGGAGGAGTGGAAGGAGTGAGATGGAGTGAAGCGAAGGAATGAGGAGGAGTGGAGGGAGTCAGGAAGAATGAAAGATGGAATGAAGAGGAGTGAGGAGTGAAAAGGAGTGCGATGGAGTGAAGTGAGGGAATGAGGAGTGGAGGGAGTGAGGAGGAGTGAAAGATGGAGTGAAGCGAGGGAGTGATGAGGAGTGAAGCGAGGGAATGAAGAGGAGGAGTGAAAGATGGAGTGAAGCGAGGGAACGAGGAGGAGGAGGAGTGAAAGGTGGAGTGAAGCGAGGGAATGAGGAGGAGCGAAAGATGGAGTGAAGCGAGGGAGTGAGGAGGAGTGAGGTGCGAAAGATGGAGTGAAGCGAGGGAGTGAGGAAGAGTGAGGAGCGAAAGATGGAGTGAAGCGAGGGAGTGAGGAGGAGGAGGAGTGAAAGATGGAGTGAAGCGAGGGAGTGAGGAGGAGTGAGGTGCGAAAGATGGAGTGAAGCGAGGGAGTGAGGAGGAGGAGGAGTGAAAGATGGAGTGAAGCGAGGGAGTGAGGAGGAGGAGGAGTGAAAGGTGGAGTGAAGCGAGGGAGTGAGGAGGAGGAGGAGCGAAAGATGGAGTGAAGCGAGGGAGTGAGGAGGAGGAGGAGTGAAAGATGGAGTGAAGCGAGGGAGTGAGGAGGAGTGAGGTGCGAAAGATGGAGTGAAGCGAGGGAGTGAGGAGGAGGAGGAGTGAAAGATGGAGTGAAGCGAGGGAGTGAGGAGGAGGAGGAGTGAAAGGTGGAGTGAAGCGAGGGAGTGAGGAGGAGTGAGGTGCGAAAGATGGAGTGAAGCGAGGGAGTGAGGAGGAGTGAGGTGCGAAAGATGGAGTGAAGCGAGGGAGTGAGGAGGAGGAGGAGTGAAAGATGGAGTGAAGCGAGGGAGTGAGGAGGAGGAGTGGAGGGATAATGAAGAAAGAACGAGGAGAGAATGGAAAAGGTGGCCTAGGATAGAGGGGGTGTTAGTGGAGAGTTGTTGAGGATTGGGATGAGGGGGCTGAGGTATACCATTTGTTGGGGGGAGGGCAGGGAAGTGGAGGTGGGGAACATATTTATCCCTGCTGCAAACTCTTGGTTCCGCAAAGAGCTTACACCCACCCGGACCCGGGAAACGCTGCACACAACCATCGGAACCGGAAGTGAGCTTTTCGCCGCCGCGCTGTGTCACCGCGCCAGCCTGCGGGGGAGGGCGTTCGGCGGCGGAACCGCTTCCGGCGGTCACAAAGGTAGGCGGCAGTGAAAGCCGGTGGCGGACACCGGGGCCTGGGTCGGGCCTTACCGGCCCCAGACGAGCGGGACGGGGAGATCGGCCGGACCCGGTTGGCCCAGCTAGACCCGCCCTCTCCGGGACTAGCCCCGCCCCCTCCAGGACCAGCCCCACCCTTATACCCAGACCCCGCCTCCTCCCACTGCAGCCCCCGCCTCCGCTGCCTCTCCCTGCTAGCCCGAGCCTGATGGGCTGAAGGGTCTCCTTCCTGTACTGTATGCCCTTTAGATTTAGGTAGGGTTGCTGTTCCTCACCACTGTTGCTGTAGGTAAGTGCCCAAGAAGCCATTCAGCCCCTCTGAATCCTTCAGGACCACAGCAATGTGTTGGATCTGTGACTGATCTCCTGTGTCTCATTTCCCTGAAGTTATTTACTTGAGTAAAAAGCATCAGAGTCACATTTTGATCTGTAACAATTCCATTTGGTGGACGGAATTGCTTTTGGCTTTAATCTATTTTTTGAAGAAGTGAGTTTTCCCTTAAATTCTCAAGCTATAGCTATATTTTCAGTGGTGAGTGGGGTTCCACAGGGCCCTGTCCTTGGGCCTCTACTGCTTGTAATTTTTATTAATGACTTGGATGAGGGGATTGAAGGATGGGTCAGCAAGTTTGCAGACGACACAAAGGTCGGAGGTGTCATTGACAGTGTAGAGGGCCGTTGTAGGCTGCAGCGGGACATTGACAGGATGCAGAGACGGGCTGAGAGGTGGCAGATGGAGTTCAACCTGGATAAATGCGAGGTGATGCATTTTGGAAGGTCGAATTTGAAAGCTGAGTACAGGATTAAGGATAGGATTCTTGGAAGTGTGGAGGAACAGAGGGATCTTGGTGTGCAGATACATAGATCCCTTAAAATGGCCACCCAAGTGGACAGGGTTGTTAAGAAAGCATATGGTGTTTTGGCTTTCATTAACAGGGGGATTGAGTTTAAGAGTCGTGAGATCTTGTTGCAGCTCTATAAAACTTTGCTTAGACCGCACTTGGAATACTGCGTCCAGTTCTGGGCGCCCTATTATAGGAAAGATGTGGATGCTTTGGAGAGGGTTCAGAGGAGGTTTACCAGGATGCTGCCTGGACTGGAGGGCTTATCTTATGAAGAGAGGTTGACTGAGCTCGGTCTCTTTTCATTGGAGAAAAGGAGGAGGAGAGGGGACCTAATTGAGGTATACAAGATAATGAGAGGCATAGATAGAGTTGATAGCCAGAGACTATTTCCCAGGGCAGAAATGGCTAGCACGAGGGGTCATAGTTTTAAGCTGGTTGGAGGAAAGTATAGAGGGGATGTCAGAGGCGGGTTCTTTACGCAGAGAGTTGTGAGAGCATGGAATGCGTTGCCAGCAGCAGTTGTGGAAGCAAGGTCATTGGGGACATTTAAGAGACTGCTGGACATGTATATGGTCACAGAAATTTGAGGGTGCATACATGAGGATCAATGGTCGGCACAACATTGTGGGCTGAAGGGCCTGTTCTGTGCTGTACTGTTCTATGTTCTTTTCTATGTTCTATAGGGGCAGAACTAGGCCATTTGGTCCATCTAACTCTGTTCTGCTGTTTGATCATGGCTGATAATCCTCACCCCTATTTTCTTGCCTTCTCCCCACAATCCTTCAGCCCATTACCAATTAAAAATCTGTGTAACTCCTCCATATATTCACTCACTGTCCCAGCATCCACCTTACTTTGGAGTAGCCAATTCCACAGATTCACAACCCTTTGGGAGAAGCAGTTTCTCCTCAACTTTGTTTTAGATTTGCTACCCCTCATCTTAGAATGCCCCCACAAAAGGAAGAATCTGCTTCACATCTATTTTATCCACACCTTGTATCATCTCGAATACCTCAATTTGATCTCCCCTCATTCTTCTAAATTCTGGAATGTATAGGCCTAAACTCTTCATAAACTCTCGCTTCATATCCCTAAATCCCTCAGCTCTAGGATCAATCCAGTGAACCTCTTCTGAACTGCCTCCAATGCTATTACATCTTTCCTCAAATAAGGGACCAAAACTGTGCACAATACACAGGTGTGGTCTCACCAATGCCTTGCATAGTGTGTTTTGAGAAGATTTGTAGCTCAGGTTGAGGTTCTGGATGTGAGTTTGCTCGCTGAGCTGAAAGGTTCGTTTTCAGACGTTTCGTCACCATTCTAGGTAACATCAGATATTACCTAGAATGGTGACGAAACGTCTGAAAACTAACCTTCCAGCTCAGCGAGCAAACTCACATCCAGAGCCTTGCATAGTCGTAATGATGCTTCTTTACCTTTGTATTCCATTCCATTACCTATAAAAGCCAACATTCCACTTGTTATCTTTATTATCTGCTGTGCCTGCATGCTAGCTTTTTGTGACTCATGAAATGTGTCATTTTTACAACATATCTGTGAAAACTTGGCAACTGCTTCGCAGAACATCTCGCAAAAACATGCTCGCAAAAAAGACTTTGAACTACCTGTTGCCTGCCACTTCAATACACCACCTTGCTCCCTGGCCAACATCTCTGTCTCTGGCTTGCTGCCGTGTTCCAGTGAAATCCAACGGAAGCTGGAAGAACAACACCTAAATTTCCGCTTGGGGACCCTATGGCCCTCCGGACTCAATATTGAGTTCAATAATTTTAAGGCCTAGACTCTCCCATGTCCCAGCGCCCCCCCACCCCACACACCAGGCCTTGTTACCACATAGCCTGCCATTTACACACCCCCTGTTGTTAGTCACTAAAAGTCCCCATTAACAGCTATTCACCCTCTTGTCTAGGGCTTTTTTCATTTGAGCGAAGAAAGATGAGAGGTGACTCGATAGAGCTGATGATGAGAGACAAAACAATGAGAGGCATAGATAGAGTGTATAGTTAGAGACTTTTTCCCAGGGCGGAAATGACTATTACGAGGGGACATAATTTCAAGGTGACTGTAGGAAGGTAAAGGGGAGATGTCAGAGGTAGGTTCTTCACAGAGTAGTGAGTGTGTGGAATGTGCTGCTGGCAGTGGTAGTGGAGTCAGATACGTTAGAGACTTTTAAGCGACTGTTGGATGGGCACATGGAGGATAGTAAAATGGAGGGTATGCAGGGTAGATTGATCTTAGTAGGATAAGAGGTCAGCACAACATCATGGGCCAAAGGGCCTGTACTGTGCTGTATTCTTCTATGTTCTATCTGTAGTTTTTCTGCTTATTCATTCATGGGATGTGTCTATGGCTCTACGGGTGTATTTATTGGCTATCCGTAATTGCCTTAACTGCGAAGCTTGCTTGGGTCAATTTAGAGGGCAAATAAGAGTTCCGAGGAAGGGTCACTGGTCCTGAAACGTTAACTCTGTTTTTTCCTTCACAGATGCTGCCAGACCTGCTGAGCTTTTCCAGAAACTTTGTTTTTGTTCCTGATTTACAGCATCTGCAGTTCTTTTGGTTTTTATTTGGCAAGTGAGAGTTGACCACATTGATGTGGGGCTGGAGTCCCAGCCAAAGACAGCAGATTTCCAATTCTAAAGGAAATTAGTGAACCAGATGGGTTTTTAACAACAGTCATCATTAAATCAGCTTTTTAATTCTTTATTTGAATTATTATTATTTGAATTCAGTTTTCTCCATCTGTCATAGTGGGATTCAAACCTAAGTTGCTAGAAGGTTAGCCTGGGATTCTGACAGTTATTTGTCGGTGGCATTACTACTGCATCACTATTATTTCCCTCACTTACTTAGGGAAGGTGTTTCTGCCTATTACCCTACCTGGCCGCATTGCCCTTATGGCATTTCAAATGCTGACATTATAAGCAAATGGAACAAATTAATTGCTTTCAAGCATTTGGAGGAGAAGCTACAAAGCTCACAGATTTCCACTTCCTGCCCAAGTGTGTAAAAATCCACAAAGGATAGGAAGCATCTCCACTTTCTCTGTTTCTAACTGCCCTTTTATTTCTCTCTCTCTTGAGGATGTCAACACTTTTTCCGTCACTCTTTCCCCGAGTGACAGAGTCATTATGGTTTAACCTCGATCGACCATGTGTGGATGAAAATGAACTCCAACAACAAGAGAACCAGCATCAAGCTTGGGTCAGTGTCCATGCGTGTGCACGTGTGTTTTTTAACCTCAATCTGACAGTTTTTTAAAAAATTCATGGTATGTGGGCATTGCAGGTTGACCGGCATGTGTTGCTCATTCCTAATTGTCAAGGGGAAGTTAAGGGTCGGCCTCATTGCTATGGGTCTGGAGTTCCATGTGGGCCACATTGGGTAAGGACAGCAGATTTTCTTCTCCAAAGGATGTCAGTGAAGCTGATGGGATTTTCCCAACAATCAACACTGGTTAATGGTCATTGTTATATGCTTAATTCCAGACATTTATTGAATTCAAATTCCACCATTAACCTGAGCCCACAGAATGTTACCTGGGTCACTGGATTAATAGTCTCATGACAATACCATGGTACCATTGCCTTCTCTCGGTATTTATATGGCTAGTCCAGAATGTTAAAAGTGAGGCATTCTTTGATAGTGACACAATTGAATGTTAGAAGACATTGATTAGATTCTCTCTTGAGCACTTATGTGGCACAAATATGTAACTTGCTACTTATCAGGTGAAACCTGGATATTATCCAGGCTGTGTGTGTGGCTGCGTCCTTCTGCAGGTAAATGATGTGACCTGAATAGAATGGAAATGATCCCAGCTGTGAAGAGGCCAATTTCTGGCATTCAGAATGAAAGTTAAGCAGAGAATGTCCTCAGTATGAGGCAGTACTCAAAACACTTTCCAGTACAGGAACAATAGGCCAAAAGGCCTCCTCCAACATTACAATTCTTTGATTTTTAAACAACTCTTCACATAATTGAGGTTAGTAGGAGGAAATGCTTAAAGTTTTAGTTTGTAACAAATTAAAACTCTTTACAGGGAAGGATATTTCTGGTTGTGCTATACCTTCCCAGCAGTGTGAGCGATTAGGGTCAGATATTGAGGAAACTCAGGTCTGATGAGTAATAGGGCTGAGGGAACTGCAATTTCAGGATGGTGGTTTCAGTCATTCGATTTTACAAGTTTTATTTCTCTCTCTCTCTCTCTCTCCCTCCCTGTCACATCCCACGCACAGTTGCAGAGTATTGCTGAGAAGAACAATACTTTGGTCCCAATTGGAAAGCCTGCTTCTGAGGTGAGTATCTGACTGGGCCCTGGGTTTCTGTAGCAAGCCTTGTTGATAGATTTGCAGAGATCTGTTTTCATGAAGAAGTTTGGGGAATGCTGGACAAGAAAAGAGCAGATACTCAGCATAAGGGGTTTCCGGTCATGGAATGACTGAAGGAACATCATTGCAGCGAAATCTGTGAATCTTCATAGTTCTCCACCCTAAGGAGTCTGTGATATTCATCTGAATCCGTTAGGAATTTAGAAGAAATGAGGAGGCAGTCTCACAGAAACTTATAAAAGGCTGGCAGGAATAGACAGGGTAAATGTAGGAAGGATGTCCCCCATGACTGGGGAGTCCAGGAGCAGGGGCCACAATCCAAGGATACAGGGTAGACAATTTAGCACTGCGATGAAGAAAAATGTCTTCACCCAGAGAGTGAAATTCTCTGCCACAGAAAGCAGTCAAGGGCAAAACATTGTATGATATAAAGGAGTTGGATGTAGCACTTGGGATGAAAGGGATTGAGAGATTTGGGGGAAAGCAGGAACAAGTTATCGACTTGGTTGATCAAAATGAATGGCAAAGCATGCATAAAGGGCCAAATGGCCTGGTCCTGCATCATTTTTCCTATGTTTTTATCAAAAATCTTTTGATCTGAAAGAAAATTAAGGGCTACAGAGACTGGACAGGAAGAGCAGATTTGATGTCAGGACTTGGACATGATCATATTTAATGGAAAACCAGGTTTTAGAAGTCTAGGGACAATTCCTATACCCATTCCTTATAGGGGATTGATTAGTTCAGTTGGCTAGACAGCTGGTTTGTGATGCAGGGTGATGCCAACAGCGTGGGTTTAGTTCCTGCAGTGGCTGAGGTACCATGAAGGAGTCTCGTTCTGCAGCTCTCCCCCCATCTGAGATGTGATGACATTCAGGCTTAAGCACCATCAGTAGTCTCTCTCTAACGAGGGAGCAACCCTAGGATCTATGGCTTCACCGCACAAGGGGGAGTTCAACTGAGTTTTGGCATTAGGGCAAGAGTCTTTTTGGAAACAATTGTATTTGAAGACTAAGTGGTGATCTTACTGAGGTGTTTAAAGGACTGCATTGAGTTTTTTTCATCATTCATTCATGTGATTTGGTCATCACTGACTGGGCCAGCATTTATTGCCCATCTGTAGTTGCCCCTTGAGAAGGTGGTAGTGAGCTGCCTTCTTGAATCACTGCAGTCCATGTTCTGCAGGTAGATGCATAATGCTTGTAGGGTGGGAGTGGTTTCTAGGATCCTGAAGGAATGGTGATATATTTCCAAGTCAGGATGGTGAGTGGCTAGTGTCCTTCCGGCTAAAAGAACTGAAGATTTCAAAAATGTGATTGCTGGATTTTCCTTGGATAAAGCTCATGATATTTATAAAACTAAGCTGGGGTGAATGGAGTTAAAATACAGATCAATTGTGATTGAAGTCAACAATGGAACCGGCTCAAGTAGTTACATAGAACAGTGCAGCACAGTACAGGCCCTTCGGCCCACTCTGTTGTGCCGAACTTTTACCCTAATCCTAAATTCTATCTAACCTCCACCCCTACCTTATACTATCATCCATATGCCTTTCTGATAGCTGCTTAAATGGCCCTATTGAGGTTTCCTGCTAAGATCATTAGACCATAAAACATAAGGAGCAGAAGTAGGACATTCAGCCTTTGAGTCTGCTCCTGCATTCATGAGATTGTGCCTGATCTGATAATCCTCATCTACATTTTATAGCCTTACCCCATAACCCTCGATTCCCTTCCTAATTGAAAATCTGGCTCTCTCAGCCTTTAGTGTACCTAATGACCCAGTCTCTCCAGTAAAGGATTCCACAGATTCATTACCCTCTGAGAGAAGAAATTCTTCTTCATCTCTGTCTTAAATGTGTGATCCCTTATTCTGAGATGATGCCACCTGGCCCTAGACTCTCCCACAGGGGGAAACAACCTCTCCACATCTATCCTGTCAAACCTAAGATGTTTCAATAAGATCACCTCTCATTCTTCTACATTCCAATGAGTACAGGCCCAACCTACTCAGCCTGTCCTCATAAGACAGCCCCTCCTGACCTGGTATGAGCCAGTGAGCCTTCCCTGGAGTGGATACCGGTATATCTTTCCTGAGATAAGGGGCCTTAAACTGTTCACAGTATTCCAGCTGTTATCTGACTGGTGTCTTGTACAGTTTTAGCAAAGAATTTTCTACTTGTGTATTCCATTCCCTTTGATGTAAAAGCCATCTTTCTGTTTGCCTTCCCTGTTACCTGCTGAACTTGGATACACAGATGAGAATTCTCAAATCCCCCAGTGTTGCAGCTTTCTGCAGTTTTCTTCCATTTAAATAAGATTCATGCACAACGTGAAGTGTAGATGAGCTATATAGAATATATTCCATATATATCTGAGATTTTACTGCTTAAATGTTTAATGTGTGGTGTGCAGTGAGGAAGTGTAGTCAGTCTGTTTTCTGTTTGATGCCATGTTGGGATCCATCACAGCAGAACTATGATGATGAGGAAGAGGAGGATGATGAGGATGACGAGGACAGTGAAGAGGACTCTGAGGAAGATGAAGACATGCAGGACATGGATGAGATGAATGATTACAATGAGTCTCCAGATGATGGAGAGATAAATGAGGTGAGCAGGGCAATGGCCAGTGGGGTGGGTGCTAGAGCACAGCAGGGTGGGATCACTTGTACCCTGCTGGAGAAATTGTTTACCGAGAGGGCTGTTATGTTGTGTTTGTCACAAGTGAGTCCGCTTTTGAAGTGGGGAGGGGTCAATGAGAAATGCACTGGCTTAAAGAAATGCAACATTGCGGTTTGGGGGCCATTGTTTATGAGGCCTAGATAACCTCAACGTTCAGCCCTGGTTCCAGCTCCCAGCAAAACTGTTAAGAAGGCACTCTCTGCCTGGGTTATAAGGGACAGAGCGACTGATTTCTTGTTTTAAGCAATGACTGCCCTTGTCCTTGGCTATTCCAGTCAAGATATCTGCTATCACGGTCTATCACATGGGTCTGTTTTTCACCATCACTACCCACCTATTTCTGACATCCACTGTTGGTACCTCTAAGTGCTCCGCGAGTCACCCAACCACACCTTTTTCTTCCACCCCCAACTCTAATGAGTTTGTTTTTCTTTGTTCAGGGAATATGGGCATCACTGGCTGGCCAGCATTACTTACCCGTCCCTAATTGCCCCTGGAGAAGGTGATGATGAGCTGCCTTCTTGAACTGCTGCAAGCTGTGTGCTTTAGGGGTAGACGCGCAAAACCCTTAGGGAGGGAATTACAGGATTTTGACTTGGTGACACCCATATTTCCAGGTCAGGATGGTGAGTGGCTTGGAGAGGAACTTGCAGGGGCTGGTGTTCCTGTGAATCTGCTGCCCTTGTCCCTCTAGATGGAAATAGTGGTGAGTTTGAACGAACCTGTCTCAGGAGCCTTGGTTAGTTTACTACAGGGAGAAGCTGTCTATTCGGTGTTATGTTGAAATGTGTAACTCACTAAAACTTTGGTCCTGCAGATCGACATGGAAGGTGCAGAGCAGGACCAGGACCAGTGGATGATCTAAAGGGCCTTTGACTCTCTCTGTGCTCTTCAAATCCAGGGATTCAGTTTAGTCACCAAATTTGACACTGGGAACAAGAGATACCTTGAAGAAGACACGTCTGATCATAAATGCATGCATGCCTTCACCTGCCATCACCCCCAACCCTAACCCTGGCTTGTCCAGACTCCTCTGTCTGACACTGTTTGAGGCATGGACTTTTTTGAACGGCTGTGATTGCTCTATTCCAGACTAGAACAGGAGGCCATTCAGCCCCTTAGGTTTGATCCTTCCACACATATCGGTTCCATGACCCTTGAGGATGCGTATCCTTCCCCCACCCCAGCAAAATCAACCTCCACCTTAAGATTTTCAGCTGATTCACTCCCTCCTTCTCTGGGTTGGAAAGCGCTGGATTTCCACAGACCATTCCCACACCAGGGAACTGGGGTTACAAGTTGTGAAATTGTTATCCAGTGGAATCTTGTCTTATGGTTTGTAGAATTGAGGGGGTTTTCAGAATACAGAGTTCAGATCCCAACCTCGGCCCAACAGTCAGGGAGGGGCCAAGCTGAGACCAGGTACAGTTTGTGTCAAATCCGTGTCAAACACTCCATGCTGCTCTCAATCACACCTTTTCCAACTTCACCTTTCCAGCACATCCTTCTATCCCTTCACTTATCCTTCAGCTCTTTTTGTTTCTTTTCAATACATCTCAGCTGTTCATCATTTAACCACTGCCTGCCATGGCAGGTTCCACATTCTAACCAGGAAATGGATTCTCCGCCAAACACAGGACTGAAAGCATTGCAGGTTTCTCTTTACTGCCTCTACTGAACAATTACTTAGGGACATTTCTTGTGAACTCTAAAATAAAATGTTTTGTTGGTCCTCCCTGAGTATTTATTTTATAATTATCTTAGCCTCAGTTTGCACTACTCTGAGGACAAGTTCTCGTACTGAGACTGGTTCTAATGTAATGAGGGATACTCCAGGTTCCAAGTGATTGATTGTGATAGGGCACTCTCTAACCAGAGGCACAGACTGACATTTCTGCGACCGACAGTGAGAAATGAGGATGGTGTGTTGTCTCCCTGGTGCCAGGATCAAGGATATCTTGGAGAGGGTATAGAATATTCTCAAAGGGGACAGGGACTAGCATGAGGTTATTGTACACCTTGGAATTAACGACATAGGTAGAGAAAAGGCAAGATTCTAAGGAGAGAATATAGGCTGGAATTTAAAAAGGAGGTCCTTGAGAGTAGTAATATCCAGATTACACCCAGTGCCACGAGCTAGGGAGAGTAAGTATAGGAGAATAGAGCAGGTGAATGTATGGCTGAGGAACTGGAACAGGGGAGAAGGATTCAAATTTTTGGATTATTGGAATCTCTTCTGGGGTAGAAGCAACCTGTGAAGAAGGACAGTTTGCACCTGAATTGGAAGAGGACTCATACTGGCAGGGAGATTTGCTAAAGCTACTTGGGAGGATTCAAACTAGAAAAGTTGGCGGGGACTGGGGGATGCAGGGGGATAGTGAGGAAAGAGATCAGTCTGAGACTGGTGCAGTTGGGGAAAGGAGCAAGGAAAACATTGGATCTAGGAGTGGAATGGTAGATTAGCAAGTTCATGGATGATACAAAGGTGGGTCACGTTGTGGATAATGCGGAGGGCTGTTCTAGGTTACAAAGGAACATTGTTAGGATGCAGAACTGGGCTGAGAAGAGGCAGATGGAGTTTATCCCTGAAAAGTGTAAGGTGATTCATTTTGGAAGGACAAACTTTAAAGCAGAATACAGGGTTAATGGAAAGATTCTTGGCAGTGTGGAGGAGCAGAGGGATTTTGGGGTTCAGGTCCATAGTTCTCTGAAAGCTGCCACCCAGGTGGATAGAGTTGTTAAGAAGGTATATGGTGTGTTAGTTTTCATTAATAGAGGGATTAAATTCAAGAGCTCTGAAGTTATGCTGCAGCTATGCAAAAGCCTGGTTCGGCCACATCTGGACTATTGTGTCCAGTTCTGGTCGCCTCATTACAGGAAAGATGTGGAAGCGTTGAAAAAGGTACAGAAGAGATTTACCAGGATGTTGCCTGGAATGGAGGGAAGGTCTTACAAGGAAAGGTTGAGAGAGCTTTTCTCTTTAGAACGACAAAGGATGGGAGGTGACGACAAAAGTGTACAAAATGATCAGAGGTATGGATCGGGTGGACAGCCAGAGACTTTTTCCCGGGGTGGAGGTAGCTATTATGAGGGGGGATAGTTTTAAAGTGAGTGCAAGTAGATATAGGGGAGACATCAGAGGTAGGTCCTTTACTCAGTGGTAGGGGCATGGAATGCATTGTCAGAGAGGGTAGTGGAGTCGGTCCTGTTAGGGCCATTTAAGTGGCTATTAGATAAGCATATTGGATGATAGTATAAGGTAGATAGACCTTAGGATGAGCGTAAAAGTTTGGCACAACATTGTGGGCCGAAGGGCCTGTACTATGTTGTACCGTTCAATGTTTTATACAGAGCAGGCAGGAACAAAGCAGAGAATGAGGTAGGACTGATAAATATAACTCAATTTATTTTGCTGCAAGAGGCCTAAAAGGTAAGGCAAATGGACTTGGGTATTAAAGTGTGGGGCTGGATGAACACAGCAGGCCAAGCAGCATTTTAGGAGCACAAAAATTGACATTTTGTGCCTGGACGCTTCATCAGTCTGATGAAGGGTCTAGACCCGAAACGTCAGCTTTTGTGCTCCTGAGATTCTGCTTGGCCTGCTGTGTTCATCCAGCCCCACACTTTGTTATCTCGGATTCTCCAGCATCGGCAGTTCCCATCGTCTCTGGACTCAGGTATTTGTCGGTACTACGGAATCGCCAACAATCAGCAGAAAATTGAAAAACAAATGTGTGAGGAGATCTCTGTTATCAGTAAAAATAATAGGGTGGTTTTGGTTGGGGATTTTAGTTTTCCAAGTGTAACCTGGGGACTGCCGTAGCGTTAAGGGCTTGGATGGAGAGGTCCTGATTCAGTATGTGGATGTAATGACTACAGAAGCTGCGAAACTTGACCTACTCTTGGGAAATAAGGCAGAGCCAGTGACTGCAATGTCAGTGAGGAAATACTGTGGGGCCAGTGACCATAATTCTATTAGTTTTAAAATAATGGTGGAAAAGAATAAATCACATCTAAAAGTTATAGTTCTAAATTGGAGGAAGGCCAATCTTCATAGTATTATGCAAAAACTTTCAAATGTTGATTGGGGCCAGATGTTTGCGGGGAAAATGAGAAGCATTCAAAAATGAGATGATGAGAGCAGAGACAGTATGTTTCTGTTAGAGTGAAGGACACAGCTGGTAGGTGTAGGAAATACTGGATGGCTAGAGAAGTTGAGGTTTTGGACAAGAATAAAAAAGCGTATGTCAGGAAATGACAGCAGAGATTGAGTGAATCCCTACAAGTTTATAAAGGCAGTGGGAGTATACTAAAGAGGGAAGTCAGGAGGGCAAAAAGGGGACATGAGTTAGTTTTGGCAACTAGAGTTAAGAAGAATTGAAAGGGATTCTACAAATACATTAAGGACAAAAGGTAACTAGGGAGGGAACAGGGCCCCTTAAAGATCAGCAAGGCTGTCTATGTCTGGAAGGGTAGAAGATGGAGGAGATACTAAACGAGTATCTGGAGATGGATGTGGAAGATAGTGATGGGGAAATAAGTAGGGACATCTTGGAAAATATACATATTACAGAGGAGGAAATACTGGATGTCTTAAAACACATAAAGGTGGATAAATCCCCAGGATCTGGTCAGGTGTACCCCACAACTCTGTGGGAAGCCAGGCAAGTGATTACCAGGTCCCTTGCTGAGATATTTGTATCATCAATAGCCACAGATGTGGGGCCAGACAACTGGAGGTTGGCTAATGTGGTGCCACTGTTTAAGAAAGGTAGTAAGGAAAAGCCAGGGAACTGCAGATCGGTGAGCTTGACATTGGTGATGGGCAAGTTGTTGGAGGGGTTCCTGAGGGATGGGATTTACATGACTTGGAAAGGCAAGGACTGATTAGGGATAGTCAACATGGCTTTGTGCGTGGGAAATTGTGTCTCACTAACACTTAATTGAGTTTTTTGAAGAAGTAATGAAGAGAACTGATGAGGACAGAACAATGGACATGATCCAAATGGACTTCAGTACGGCATTTGACAAGATTCCTCACTGTAGACTGGTTAACAAAGTTAGATCACATGGAATTCAGGGAGAACTGGCTATTTTGACACAGAACTCGTTGAAAGGTAGAAGACAGAGGGTAGTAGTGGAGTGTTGCTTTTCAGACTGGAGGCCTGTGACCAGTGGTGTGTGACAGGGATCAGTGCTAGGTCCACTGCTTGTCATCATTTATACAAATGGTTTGCATGTGAATATTGCTGGTATGGTTAGTAATTTTGCAGGTGACACCAAAATCGAAGATGCAGTGGACAGCAAAGAAGGTTAACTCCAAGTACAGTGGGACCTTGATCAGATGGGCCAATAGGCCAAGAAGTGGCAGATGGAGTTTAATTTAGATAAATATGAAGTGCTGCATCTTGGAAAGGCAAGTCAGGGCAGGACATATACATTTAATGGTAAGGTCCTGGGGTGTGTGGCTGAACAAAGAAATCTTGGAGTGCAGATGCATAGTTCCTTGGAGGTTGATAGGATAGTGAAGAAGGTATTTGGTACGCTTGCCTTTACTGGTCAGCGCATTGTGTATCGGAGTTGGGAGGGTCATGTTGCAGCTGTACAGGACATTGGTTAGAGATAACAAGGTGTACAGCTGGATGAACACAGCAGGCCAAGCAGCATCAGGGGAGCAAGACAGTTGATGTTTCGGGCCTAGACCTTTCTTCAGTTATTGAACTTGTTATTGAGCTTAATAACACCTTGTTATCTCAGATTCTGCAGTTCCTACTATCTGAAGACATTGGTTAGACTGCTTGTGGAATACTGCACACATTTCTGGTCTCCCTGCCATAGGAAGGATGTTGTAAAACTTGAAAGGGTTCAGAAAAGATTTACAAGGATGTTGCCAGGGATTTGGAGGGTTTGAACTATAGAGAGAGGTTGAATAGTCTGGGATAACGAAGTGTGAAGCTGGATGAACACAGCAGGCCAAGCAGCATCTCAGGAGCACAAAAGCTGACGTTTCGGGCCTAGACCCTTCATCAGAGAGGGGGATGGGGAGAGGGCTGTGTGCATCCAGCTTCACACTTCGTTATCTTGGATTCTCCAACATCTGCAGTTCCCTTTATCTCTGAATAGGCTGGGGCTATTTTCCCTGGAGCATCGGAGGGTGAGGGGTGACCTTACAGAGGTTTATAAAATTATGAAGGGCATGGATAGAATGAATAGACAAGGACTTTTCCCCAGGGTAGGAGGAGTCCAAAACTAGAGGTTTAAGGTGAGAGGGGTAAGATTTAAAAGGGACTTAAGGGGCAATATTTTCACGCAGAAGGTGGAGTGTGTGGAATAAGTTGCCAGAGGAAGTGGTAGAGTCTGGTACAATTACAACATTTAAAAGCATCTGGATGGTACATGAATAGGAAGGGTTTAGAGGGATATGTGCTAAATGCTGGCAAACGGGAGTAGATTTATTGAAGTTACCTGGTTGGCATGGATGAGTTGGACCAAAGGATCTGTTTCCATGCTGTACAGCTGTGCGACTCTATGAGGTACAGCACAGGGTTAGATACAGTGGAAAGATCTGTTTAGTCTTTTAAATTAAATATGGCTCCCTCTGCATTTTTCCCTCAAACTCTCCCAGGACAGGGACAGCATGAGGTTAGTTACAGAGTAAAGCTATCTTAACACTGTCCTCATCAAACTCTCCCAGGACAGGGACAGCACAAGATTAAATATAGAGTAAAGCTTCCTGTACTCTTTTAAAATAAAACTTAAGATCCCTGTATTGAACAAAAAGTAAACACAAAGTAAAGCCCCCTTGACACTATCCCCATCAAAAACTCCAAGGATAGGTTCAGCACAAGGTTAGATACAGAGTAAACATCCCTTGACAGAAAGGTCATCATTTAAATGCAACCTAAGTGGTTGAGTATTGCGGTGGCAGTAGCTGTGTCATTGGATTATGGAGCAAATGCATTGACGTGAGCCAGGGGAATGTGCAGCTACAATTTGGGCTTTTCAGTGTGTTTAGGCGAAGAGATTGCCAGTGTGCTGTGCATTCTGGAGCGCTCAACCAGTTGACAGATAAGTGCTATTAAGATGCATTGTAAGGCCCATAGCAAAGGTCTTTTCCCTAGGGTTGGGAATTTCAGGAGTACAGGGCATAACTTTAAGGTGTGAAAGATTTAAAAGGGACTTGATGGGCAACTGTTTCACGCAGAGGGTGGTACATAAATGGAATGAATTGCCAGAGGACAGTTTAAGGGACGTTTGGACAGGCACATGAAAAGGTTTAGAAGGATATGGGCAAATGGGACTAGTTTCGTTTGGAAACTTGGTCAGCATAGACGAGTTAGACTGAAGGGTGTGTTTCCATGCTGTATGATTCTTTTAATCTAAAAGTAAAGTTCCCTCCACACTGTCCGCATTAAACACTCCCAGAACAGGGTCAGCATGGGGTTAGGTACAGAATTAAGCTCTCTCTACACTGTCCCCAGTAAACACTCCCGAGACAGCAATAGAGCAGGATTAGATAGTTATTTCACGTGTTGTTTCTTAGCTCTGTTACGTTGTATTCTGTTTTTCAGTGAGATTAACAAGTTTAGTTCCAAATAATTCTCATCTTGAGTGCAGTCCTAGAACTGGTTTCAACTTTCACCCAGATTAACCCCATGCTATTTTTCAGCAGAGAGATAGAGGGGTTGAGGCTAGGACTGTGGACCTGATCACTGCTTGTTATTATTGCTGAGAAGCCCAGTCTTTTGTTTTGTGTCCATTTACCTTGGAATGATGGCAATGAGCTGCCTCAGGAACAGGAGTAGGCCATTCAGCCCGTTTAGCCTGCTGTGTCATTCTGCACAATGATGGTACATTGAACATTTCAATGCCTTATACTCTCTCCATTCACATTACCCTTTATACCACTGGTAATCATAAAGGTTCACAACCTTCAGGGTGAAAAAAAATTTTCTTCATCTTAGATCTAAGTGGCATCTCCTTATTTTTAAATTTGTGCTTCCAAATTCTAGACTCTCGATCAACCAGGAGAAACTCACCACAATTAGCAAACTCTTTGTCGTTTGTACTGGGCCCCCACACCAGCTGTTCCCCTTGCTCCTCCTTCCCCACCTCTGTCAAAAATTTATGACCCACAATTTTGGTTCCAGTTCTTAAGAAAGGTCACATTGGAACCAAAACGTTAACTCTGTTTCTCTCCCCACTGATGCTGCCAGACCTGCTGAGTTTCTCCAGCACTGTCCATGTGAAGGATTTAGTTTTTCGAAGATGTTTGAGAATTGTTTTCTTTTGAGGGACCTTTTTTTTAAAGAAAACTGAAGGTCAAGGAGAAATTTGATGGGAGGTACATTTTACATTTTGATGGATGGAGCAGGTGAAATTTTTTCCCTTGGCAAAGACATTGGTAGCTAAAGGCCATAAAATTAAAACAATCAGCAAAAGAACAAAGTGTTGGTGACAGAAAATTTCTTCAGATAGAGGATTTTAAGAGCTGGAATAAGCTTCCTTAAAAGCGCAGTGGAATCTGATTCCTTAGAATCTCCCAAAATTGGACATTCACCTGAAGAGAACAAATTTGTAAAGCTATGAGATGATGTCGGAATACGGAACTCACTGGAATAGTTTTCAAAGAGCCAGCACATGCACAATGGGCTGAATGGTCTCCTTCTGTACAGAAACATTCTCAGATTGCCAGGTGCCATTATTTTGCAGCCCTGCATAAAGTCACACATGCTTTTTTCCAAAACCTCGGCTCTGGTTCCCTCCCACAGTCCAAAGATGTGCAGGCTCGGTGGAATGGCAATGCTAACCTGCCCATAGTGTTCAGGGGTGTGTAGACTCAGTGGGTTAGGGGGTGGGGGCTGAGGTTCGGTGTGGACTTGTTGGGCCGAAGGGCCTGTTTCCACATTTTTATGATTCTACGATAATCATTGTTCCATTTCTGCCAATTTCATGTGGGGTTTATCTTACATTATCCCCCAATTTCCAGGGTCAAATAGTGCCCTTTCAATGCTGTACAATATACAGATGCCAGGCCAGATCTCTCTGGCTATTTCTGCAGCTTTGAGCCATGTTTTGCATTGCTACACAGAAGAATTTGCATTTCTTCAAAACCTGTGACATGCTCAGTAAATCCGCAATAATCGTCTAACAAGCAGAACATTGTTTATCTGTGACACAGAGAATAAAAACTTCTTTTTGAATGATTATATTGTGCACTGCATCATCTTCAATTTGAACACAGTAAGATCCAACAAACAGCAATGAGATAATGAGCAGGTAATCTGCTTATCATGTTGGGGAATAATGACTTCAGGATCACTGATTGACCTCACATGAAAGACGAAGATAAACACCTTTAATAACTCACTCAGTACTACAATGGGACCCATTGAAAATAGGAGTAGGCTCCAATGTTCAATCATTGATCATCCAACTCGGTTCCCTGTTCCCAATTTCTCCCCCTACCCTTTGATTCCTGTCGCCCCAACAATTATGTCTAACTCCTGTTTGAAAGCATTCAGTGTTTTGGCCTCAATTGCTTTCTGTGACAGAGGATTCCACAGGCTCACCACTCTCTGGGTGAAGACATTTCTCATCTCAGTCCTAAATGGCCTACCCATATCCTTGGATGTGATACCCTGGCTCTGGACTCCCCTGTCATCAGGAACATTCTTCCTCCATTTACCCTATCTAGCCTCATCAGAATTTTGTACGTTTCTAGGAGATCATTCCTCATTCTTCTAATGAATTGACTCAAAACCACTCAGAATGATAGAGATAACAAGGTGTAGAGCTGGATGAACACAGCAGGCCAAAGGGTCAAGACCTGAAACGTCAGCTTTCCTGGTCCTCTGATGCTGCTGGACCTGCTGTGTTCATCCAGCTCTATACCTTGTTATCTCAGATTCCCTAGCATTGGCAGTTCCTACTATCTCTACCCTGTCTCTCTCTCTCTCACTTAGAATGATAGAACTGTTATGCTTCAGAATGAGGCCATTTGGCCCATTATGCTGCACTGGCCATCTGAATGTGGATTAATACCATTCTCCTGCGTTCTTCCAATAACCCACATCCTTCTAACCCCGGGGGAGTTGGTACCTCCTAAGGCGCAATTGACAGGATGCGAAGATTACAAGATGAACATAGGACAGGACTGCAGTGGTTCATGGAGGCAGCTCACTACCTCCTCAAGGGCAACTAAAGGTGGGCAAGAAATGCTGGGCCCAGCCAGCGATCCCCACATCCTTTAAGTGAAATGTAATAAGCAATGTCAGTACAGCGAACACAGATACCATGCAACACCAACAATTTGCATTTATATGTTGTCTTGAACATTAAAAAGAATCCCGAGGTACCCCACAGGAGACATTGTCGAACGTAATCTGATACCGACCCTCATAAGGTGCTATTAGGACAGTTAGCCCACAGCTCAGACAGAGAAATGAAAAATGAAGTATTTTGCAGTCTGGGATTTCAGGAGAACAACATGTTTTGTAAGCGAATCAGCCACAGCAGTAAAGATAAGGGATAAGAAGTAGAGAAACAGTCAGGTAAAAAAACAAAAAGAATTGTGTTCAGTAAAGACCTTGAGACAGTTCCGATAAAATGAAGACCTTCCATACTGTCTCAACCACTATAGCAATAAACTATTCACTACAGTTTCGTTTTTAGTTCAATCATAGGATGCAGATGTTAGCATTTATCACTGATGACTCATTGTCTTTCAGTAGAAATGGGGCACAACTGCCTATAAATTGACATTTTCCTAGCTACCATCAGTTCTGGTACCCAAAACACTGGATCCGAAACATTAACTCTGATTTTTTTCTTCACAGATGCTGCCAAGTCTGTTGAGCGTTTCTAGCAACTTCTGTTTTTGTGTCTTTCAGAGGTATTGGGCAGAACACGGTGGCTTAAAGGCCAGGCCCAGTAAAGGTGACAGACCACCCCTTTTCTAAGTACAACTTGTACAGGAAGGTTCATACGTTAATTCACAGAGCCCTGTTCTTTGAGGACAGAAAGAAGCTGTACACACACTGCACCTGTTTCAATTCAACAGAATAGCCAACTATTTGTTGGTTCATGTTTCAAGTCAATGCCTCGATTGATTTGAGTTAACCTATTTGGTTTAAATTTTAAAAAAGATTTAGCAGTTAACTGTCAGTCATCATCTAACTTGTACATTCTCCATCGAAATGCCTCAATCATCAAAGTCCATTTGGCAACTAATCGCCCCTCTCCTGTCATTCAGTATAAAGTTTGCTTTCTGTCAATAGCAAGGAGTCAGGAAGGCAAATGTTCTGTTTGCCTTCATTGCAGGAGAAGAAGCATATGGAAATCTTGCTGCAGCTATATGTGCCATGGTGTGGCCACACCCAACCACAAGGCCATGGGTCAAGTGCTGGGAAATGAGATTAAAACAGACAGATGGTTGACAACCAACACAGACACAGTAGGCTGAAGGGTCTTTTCCCAGGCTGTAAAAATTCCATGGCTCTGTTATGTACAGGTTTAGATCTTCTTACCTAAGGAAGGATGTACTTGATATAGAGGGAGTGCAGCGAAGGTTCACCAGACCGATTCTTGTGTTGACAGATTTGTTGTATAAGGAGAGATTGGGCCGACTGGGCCTGTATTTACTGGCATTTAGAAAAATGAGAGGGAGCTTCATTGTAACACTTACAATTTTGTCAGAACTGGATACAGGAATGATGTCTCCACTGGCCAGGGGGATTCAGACTAAGGGGTTGTGGTCTCAGGATATACAGTAGGCAATTTCAGACCAAGATGAGAAGTTTGTTTGAATCACAGAATCCCTACAGTGTTTTATCCCAACAAGTCCATGCCAACCCTCTGAACAGCATCCCACCCAGACCCAACTCCCTAAGCTTTCCCTGTCACCCTACATTTCCAAAGGCCTAACACACCTAAGCTATACATCCCTGGACACTATGGGAAAATTTACTATGGCCAATCCACCTGGCCTGCACATCTTTAGACTGTAGGAGGAAACCGGAGCACCCACCAGAAACCCACGCAGACACGAGGAGAATGTGCAAACTCTTCACAGACAGTTGCCTGAGGCTGGAATTGAACCTGGGTCCCTGGCGCTGTGAGGCTGCAGTGCTAACCACTGAGCCACCATGCCGCCCCAAAGGATGTGGAGACAAAGTCATTGAATATAATTAAGAAAGACTTAGGTGGTTTCTGGAGCTAAAGATATCCTTGAAGGGCTTCCATGGAATCATGACATTTCTCGCTCTGTCTGATTTCTCAGCTAAAGCCTCCAGTATCTCCATCTGTCAGTCTTGAGCTGTATCTCTGCCATGGGGTTCATATTGCGAAACCTTCTATTGCAACAATATTTGATTTGAGAAGTTTACTTTTAGGCGGAAGATGGATTTTTTGGAATGTCAGGGAGTTGAGGGTGGTGAGGAGCTGGCACAAAGGAGGAGTTGGAGCAAATCAGCCACAGTTTTACAGAATGGGAGAGCAAGTTTGAAGGACTGAATAGCTTACTCCTGCTCATTTATTCTTAAGAGATTGTCTACCTTCAGGAAAGGAGGTACAGAATAAGGCTTGCAGGCAGAGTTCAGAAGGAGACAGCAGTGCTGTTGGGACAGAAACTAGGCTGACTTTTCTGGTTGAGGTGGGAAGAAGAATTTTGTGCTCTGCCCACTTTGATCTGAACATCATGGGCACGTTGCAAATGCCCAATAATCAGAGCCTTTTATCACCAGTTTGGAGGCAATGGTGCCAGTGATGACAGCAAAGGAGCACAATGCTTGGACCCTGGGGTTGAGGCTGGACGGAGGCAACTGGAAGACCAGAGCGGGTAAAGGCAATGGAGAGGGAAAGATGAACTTTTGAAGCTATTTCAATTTTAGTAATATCAATTTAATATTAATTTATTCAGTATTTTATGTTTGGATAGCGTGGTCGAACCCCTCCGATAATTAAAATAGCAACCCAAGCCCCTAGTCTGTTATGGTGGGAGTAGAGGTCCCCTTCTAATAATTAAACCTGAAACACCCAGAGAAGTTCGACTCACCTTGCCTGTGTTAAAATGGAGTGGTTAAATGAAAGAAAATCCCTGATATTCACATTATAAGCAATAAGTAACAATTTATTTATTTAACCCTAGCAGTGTACAAATTAGCAGAATTACTAACAAACTGGACAATTCCCCCTTAACTACTAACTATTCCCTAACTGAACAAAATTCTACTGGAATGCCATTCCAATAAATACTAGTCCCACTTATAAAAACCCAAGTAATAATAAAAATAAATTAAAACTTTGAATCTCTAAAGTACAGCAAGGTTAAGTCTTCCAAAATGTTCTTTTCGTTCTCCGCTGATCCTTCCGTCAGGAATGCTTTCTCTGTGAATTCTTCTGTCAGGAATCTTAGGTAGGAGTGCCATGGTACCTCTACAAATAGATGGGGCTTTCTCAGGGAGCTTAGAGATTTCTGTGAGAGTCAGATATTTAGTCTACAGAAAGCTGTTCAAAAACCCTCTTCTTATATACCCTGGATGACCTTGTCAATTTTCTTATAATAGGTTTAGTACAAGGTTGTCAAAACCATCAGATTTAAATTCAGTTGGTTTTCAATCTCTAAGTACTTGGTTTAAATTAATTGGCTGATCTGCAAGCTAGTTGCCAAAATATCAAAACAAGCCTAAGATTTCCAATCACACAGCCAACTGATATATGTCTAAACTTCTTCAGCTGCTTACAGACACATTTTCATTTAAATCTCCAAGCTCAGAAAAGCACACCTCTTAAAGAGACTACACACTCTTCCCCCTTGTCATTTTTACAAACAAATTCTACATTCCTGCCTTCCAATTCTCAGGTACTGTACACAATTTGGTAACATTTACCAGCTACACAATTTATTTGGTAACTTATTCTGTAATTCAAGATGGCACTGGAATGTGGCAACATTATCTACTTTTACTGTACCAAGTACAAGTGATTATACCACTTAAGTCCAAATACATTCTAATTTTCTACTCGCCCGTAACTTATGAAGAATCGCTCTCGCTCTCTGCCTTAAAAATATTCTCAGATTTTGCTTCCAACACCTTTTGAGGAGAGTTCCAAAGATTCACAACCCTCTGAGAGAAAACATGTCTCTTCATCTGACTGACTGATTGTCATGTATACCTTAGTAAAGTGGAAAGCTTTGCTTACGAGCAGTACAGGCACTTCATAGTAAGCGAGGGTGTACAGATCAAAAATACTTAAATAGAGGCATATAGGTTACATTGGACAGGGCATGAGTAGGCGAGATCAGCATTATCAGATGGAATTTGCAAACAGCGGTCCCAGGTTCTTGAATCTCCCCCAAGAGGAAGCATGTTGTTTATTTGTTTTAAGTTTTAATATCCTCAAAAGGGAATTCAGTTCTCTCTCAGGGCTTGGATAATCCAAAGAATCCAAATCCAAACTGATAAACACAGTCGAAGAGTGGGAAAATAAAATGTATAGGTTAGGAAATTTCTTCATTAAACCTCAGACAAAAGGCAAAACAACCATAGAAACAGCAGCAATTAACTGGAAAAAGCAGCCAAACGTCAGTTGGCCTATCAGCCTTGCCATTTCAACGATCTGAAATTAACATCTGGAGTTTAAAAGAGAGTGTCAGATTTGTATTTCACAGAGTATATTTTTTCTTTTTCTGATGCTGGTGATTGCGCTGGGAAAGTTCAAAAATGTTTTGCGTACAGTCTGTTTCCTGGTGAGTATTTTCTTAATTCTTTCAGAGGATGAGGGCGTCGCTGGCTGGGCCAACATTTATTGCCAATCCCTAATTGTCCAGAGGGCAGTTAAGAGTCAAACCACATTGCTGTGGGTCTGGAGTCACATGTAAGACAGACCAAGTAAGAACGGCAGTTTCCTTCCCTAAAGGACATAAGTGAACCCATTGGGATTTCCCCTCTCAATTGGCAACAATTTTCATAGTCATTAGATCCTTAATTAAGAATTTGTAGTGAATTCAAATCCCACCATCTGCTGTGATGGGATTCAAATGTCAATCCTGAGAACATTAACTGAGTCTCTGGGTTAATCGTCTAACAATAATACCACAAGACCATCACCTCTCTCTGAGCCCCCTTCACCTGTAGAATCAACAGCAATTCACTCGAAAAGATAGCAATATGTACCCTGTCAAATAAATGGCTAATGTTCATCACTCTCCTTAAAATAAATTCTAGAATAATGGAAACAAAGAACAGATACAGTGCAGAAGGAGTCTCTTCAGCCCATAGGGTCTGTCCTGATTCCAGGCAAAAATAAATCAGTTCATCCTGCTCCCCAGTACATCTCCTCCTATTTTGCCTTACAGTCATACAATACATAAACAGACCCTTCAGTCCAAAATGTCCATGCCAACCAGACAGCCTAATATGACCTAGTCCCATTTGCCAGCATTTGGCCCATATCCCTCTAAACCCTTCCTATTGATGTACCCATCCAGAATTCTTCTAAATGTTGCAATTGTACCAGCCTCCACCACTTCCTCCAACATCTCATTCCATACATGCACCGTACTTCTCTGCAAGAAAAGGTTGCCCCTCAGCTCCCTTTTAAAACTTTCCCGGTCACTTTAAACCTGTGCCCTCCAGTTTTGAACTCTCCTATCATGGGGCAAACGACCTTGGCTATTCACCCTATCCGTGTCCCTCATGATTTTATAAATTTATGTAGGGTCAGCCCTCAGCCTCCAATGCTTCAGGGAAAACAGCCCCAGCCTATTTAGCCTTTCTGTACAGTGCAAACTCTCTGACAGTGGCAACATGCTTGTAAATCTATTCTGAACCTATAGTGATTGGAAGCAGATGGATCATGTTGACTATAAGATCCTCGATTGGGGTTGTTAACCTGGGCCAATAAGGAAATCCCTGGCTGACCAATATAAACAGGAGATTCAGCATCTCCTCAGTTGAGGGAATGGACTCTGAGCTATTTGGTCACAGATGGTGGTACTGTTGTATTGATGAAGTGAATGGATGATTTGGTAATAGTGTCTGGCCTTTGTGCTACTGATTTAGTGTATGGGTCCTAGATTGCCCTTTTGTGTGTGAATCAGGCCTTTGTGGGTATATTGTGCCTGTGTGTGTGGACTGGGTCTTTGTGACTGTGTTGTGCCTTCATGAGGGTATTGGACCTTTTGAGGGTAGACTGTGCCTCAGTGTGTGTTGGACTGTGTCTAAACAATGCTTTTGTGCATGTATCATGTCTTTGTGTATCCCCAATGTGTGTAGGAAGCTGATGTAAAGTTGGGGGGGGGGGTGCTGGTGCTGCTGGGCATACACCACACCTATTTCCAATTACAACTGGAAGAGGAGTCCCAGAAATACACTACAATTAATGCTTGTGAGGGCTTATACCAATATACAAGACTACCATTTGGGGTATTATCAGCCTGTCCCCTTTTCCAGCAGACCATGGAGAATATTTTACAAGGGCTATCCCAGGTTCCCATTTATCTGGTGACATTACTAATAACAGGGAAGACCATTAAAGAGCACTTGGAAAACTTGGACATAATGCTTAGAAGGGGAAAAACATGTGTTCCAGATGCCCCAAGTGGCTTACTTGGGGTTAGAGTTGACTTTTAAAAACCTAGTTACACCTGTTGCAAGATAGTGATGGCTATCAAAGGAACCTTGGCTCCCATGTCTGTACTGGAGTTTAGGTCTTTCTCTTGTTAGTGCATTATTATGGAAAAGTCATACATGACCTGGCCTCCATCTTGGGACATCCTTACAGCTACCATTGAAAAAGGGGTCAGCCTTGGAAATAGTTGTTTGGCCAAGTGGTAGCTTTCAGGGAAGTGAAAAAGCAGCTATCAACATCTAAGGTGTTAGCCCACTATGGCCTGAAGCAAGTGGTGGGGCTGACATGCAATACCTCACCATATGATATCATGGTAGAGTTGGCTCACTGGTGGCCCAAGGGAGAGGAATATTCCATAGTGTATGCTTCCTGGACTTTGGCTAATGCTGAATGCAAATATGCCCAGACAGAAAAGGAAGGTTTGGTGATCATCTTTGGTGTCAGGAAGTTCCACCAGTATCTTTATGAATGGGAATCTGTCATAGTAACAGATCACAAACCATTGTTTGGGCTAATGAAGGAAGATAAAGCAGTGCCCGCCGTCGCTTCCGGTCAGCATTGAGCCCTTATTCTCAGTGTGTACAAACACGAGTTACAGCTATGTCCAGGAAACCAAATGGTTAATGCAGATGCCTTGAGCT
Source organism: Stegostoma tigrinum (assembly GCF_030684315.1). Taxonomy (NCBI): domain Eukaryota; kingdom Metazoa; phylum Chordata; class Chondrichthyes; order Orectolobiformes; family Stegostomatidae; genus Stegostoma; species Stegostoma tigrinum. The sequence continues at coordinate 110,823,091 of NC_081359.1, read as the reverse complement.
GCCTTCTGCTGGCGGATACTCCACTAGTGGCACCTCCCATGGAATCGGGCATTTTGGTTTTAAATTTCCTGGACACCCATCCAGTCACTGTGGACTATATCCAACTGTGGACACAAAAAGATTCTATCCTAGCACAACTGAAACAGCTGGTAGTAAAGGGGGAAACAGAAGGGCCATGGCAACCAGGACTGAAACCTTTCTGGACCCAGCAAGACCAGATCACCGTACAGGATGGAACATTACTATAGGATCCCCGAGTAAAGGTCGCTGACAGATACTGGCTGAACTCTATGAGGGACTTCCAAGATAAAGATGCTCGCAAGAAGCTGGGTCTGGTGGCCAGGGTTGGATGCCAATGTAGCTGCATTGGTGGGGCAGTGCTCAGAGTGCCAACAAGGGCAAAAGTTGCCTCCAGCAGCACCCCCATATTCACAGGAATGGCTGGGTCGGGTATGCTGGTTCTTTCATTGGCTCAATGTTCCTGGTCATTCAAAATGGTTGGACATGAATAAAGTTTATTCAGCAAACTCAGGGATGGCGATTGAAAAGCTCGGAGCATCGTTTGAGATACATGGACACCCAGAAGTATTGGTCGTGGACAATGGGATGTCATTTACCAGCAGGGAATTTGAATATTTCCTCAAGTCCAATAGCATTTGGCACATAAGGACAGCTCCATGCCATTCAACGTCCAATGGTCTAGCAGGAAGAACAGTCCAAATGTTTAAGGCAGGCTTAAAAAAGCAGCTGATAGCAACCCTTGATACCAACTGTCCCAGTACCTCTTCAACTATAGGACCAACCCACAGGCAACAACAGGGATAGCTCCAGCAGAAATGCTGAAGGGGAGAAGGCTCTGCACCAGGTTAAACCTGATAATTCCAGGCCTTGGGAAGTGGGGGAAGGAGGGTGAAGTGGCAGCAGGAACATCAATGCAAGCTACATGCCACCTCTAAGCGAGAGAGACAATTTCTTTCAGGGGATGAAGTTTAAGGCCGGAACCATGGGAATGATGGCGTATGGGTACGAGGCAAGGGTGACCTGAGGTCAGGTCCCATGACTTACAAAGTTTTTGGGTAGATGATACAGTCCTGAGCTAACACGTGGATCACTTGAAAGCTGTTACCTCTCAAACGGGGCAGCAACAAAACAAACTTGGCTCCTCAAAACAGCCAAAAGGCCTGTCAGAAAGTGTAGGTTCTCCCCCTCCATCTAGTGTCGAAGAAACCTCAGAGTCTATGACGGATGTGGCCTTTGATACTGTTACAAGGGGAATAAAAGGAAGAAATTCCTGAGATGCTCCAGATGCAAGAGGTGGGGTACAGGCCAGCACATCCTGCCTGATAGAGTCCAAGTCAAAAGAACCATACCTGGGGCAAAAGCATCACAGGAAAAGCTACAAGAGAAAGACCAGGCCTACATCCCTGGCCTTAGATGGGGAGGGATGTAGTGAGAGAGTGACTGAAGATGGATAGAAGAGAAGATAGGTGGAGAGGAGACAACAAGTGAAAGGTGTGGGGATGGAGCAGGTAAAGGTGAGTGTAGGCGGGGAGGTAGGGAGGAGATAGGTC
>NC_081359.1:110728110-110819244 GCF_030684315.1 Stegostoma tigrinum | reverse complement strand
GAGCCCGGGCAGGTGCCGGTGTCCCCCCCCCCCCTCCCTCCCTCCCCGGAGCCCGGGAGCAGTGCCGGTGTCCCCCCCCCCTCCTCCCCGGAGCCCGGGCAGTGCCGGTGTCCCCCCCCTCCCTCCCTCCCTCCCCGGAGCCCGGGCAGTGCCGGTGTCCCCCCCCCTCCCTCCCTCCCCGGAGCCCGGGCAGTGCCGGTGTGCCTCGCCCCCTCCGGTGAAGTGGCAGTGCGGTGTCCCCCTCCCCGGAGCCGGGCAGTGCCGGTGTCCCCCCCCCCCGGAGCCGGGCGGTGTCCCCCCCGGAGCCCGGGCAGTGCCGTGTCCCCCCTCCCTCCCCCCCGGAGCCCGGGCAGTGCCCGGTGTCTCCTCCCCCCCCCCCCCCCCGGAGCCCGGGCAGTGCCGGGTCGCTCTCCCCCCCCCCCCCCCCCCCGGAGCCCGGGCAGTGCCGGTGTCCCCCTCCCCCCCCCCCCCCCCCCCGAGCCCTGGCAGTGCCGTGTCCCCCCCCCCTCCCCCCCTCCCTCCCTCCCCCCCCCCCCCCCTCCCTCCCCCTCCCTCCCCCCCCCCCCTCCCTCCCTCCCCTCCCTCCCCCCCCCCTCCCTCCCTCCCTCCCTCCCCCCCCCCCTCCCTCCCTCCCTCCCCCCCCCCCCCCTCCCTCCCTCCCCCCCCCCCCTCCCTCCCTCCCCCCCCCCCCTCCCTCCCCTCCCTCCCCCCCCCCCTCCCTCCCCTCCCTCCCCCCCCTCCCTCCCTCCCCCCCCTCCCTCCTCCCTCCCCCCTCCCGGAGCCCGGGCAGTGCCGGTGTCCCCCCGCCCCCCGGTGAAGTGGGCAGTCTGCCTGTCTCTTGTGCTGCTGGGCTAGTCACGCGCTGGTCGGACCGAAGAGCCTGATTCCACGCTGTACGAGTCTGCGACTGTGAGTGTCTCTTTCCAGATAGCTCTCCTTACCCAGTCCTGTTCAACATCACTGACCTGGGTGGTCTCCAGGCTTCACTCCAGAATCCAGCCTGTACAAGAGAGTGCAGTGGCAGACGACGGGATGTGTTAAAAGTAAAGCTGTACAGTGGAGAGTAACCTTTCAAGTAGAGTGATTTTTTCTTTGGAATTTGCTTAACTTTACAATAAACTGCATCAAGAATGGTTATAGAGCAAGGACAATGAAGCCTGTAAATCGATGCTTGCCCCCTCGCTTATCAGTTAGTATCTCTGAAAGTGTGATCTTACTGTTTTCCCACTGTGGCTATGGGGCTTGCTTTATATAAAAAGCTGTGGCTGTTGCGTTTCTTCCACAACACCAGCAGGAACGCTCCACAAGTGCCTCCGCAGTGAATTGCAGCGTTCTCTGGAAGACAGCGTGTAGTTTATGTTTTCTTTTGCCTGTTTTGGGGGAGCCCGTTAAAAGTGAAGCTTGACATTTTTGGAATGCTTTTTCGCAGATTTTTGTTCTCCCTGCATTTTCTGAGGTATGTACAACAGCGGAGGGGGAGGCTGAGATGCTCTGTACTGCTGAGGATGGATGTTGTGAGGCTGCATGTACCGGCCTCGGGGGTTTCCATCACAGCCCAAGGTATCTGAAACCGTGTGTGAGAGGGTATGGTGCCGTCTGCACCTGAGGGGGGAGATAATGTCCACTTGGCACAAATGGAAGAAACAAATTTCTGAATAAGGACAAAAAAGGATATAAATTTAAATTTTAAAGTTCGTGTTTTTTGTGCCACGAAATAAAATTGCATTTTTAACTAATTTTATTGTCCAGCAAACTACATAGACAAATTCAAACTCTTAAATTTAAATGTTCATTGTATGTGTACCTATGGCGACCAGAATTTGAAAGCAAAGGGTTTATAAAGAGCAAATATCACATGCGTCATTGCCAATTTTTCTGCTGTTTGTGTGCAAATAACATAACTTGCTAACTTCTTTCACCTCTAATCATACATCTTCACAAACCCCCCCCCCCCCCCCCCCACCCCTGCTCTGCTTCACATGTAGCCCACTCCAATCCTTCAATTCAGGAAGGAACTTGTAGATATGTTTGGAATGGTTTTTGTATTGCTGCCTTTTTTTTGTTTGAATGTGACTTAGTCGAATGCCTGGGTTTTGCTTGATATTTGAGTCTTTATTTTCTGTTCAAATTGCTGGGTTGTAGCTGGATGATGATTATAAAAGGTGAACAGTTTGTTTACCTTTGCAAGAGGAGTAAAGATGCATTTGTTTCGAGGCTTGGTGAGACTGCTGCTAAGTATTGTGTACAGTTCTGGTCCCATTACCAAAGGGAAGATGGGCTTGTTGGGGAAGTAGTGCAGCGGAAGTTCACCAGACTGATCCCTTTGGTGGCAGCATCTGGAACTGAGGGACACAGTTTCAGGACAACAGGCAGACAGTGATTAGGGGAATCCTTTCACTTAGGTGGTGAATCTTTAGGATTCTGTACCCGAGGGGCTATGGAGGCTCAGTTAATGAACAGATTCATGACAGATTGCTAGGTTATTAGGATTACAAGTGACATCAAGGGATGCTGTGGTAATGCAGTAATATGGCATTGAGATAAATGATAGTCTAGAATTGTTTAGCCAGTATGATGGGCTGAGTAGTCTACTCCTTAATTACTATTTTGACTGAAAATTTGTCTGTTAAGGGGAGGTAATGTTGCGATATTATTGCTGGACTGTTAATCTAGAGACTTGGGTAATGTTTTGGGATCCAGGTTTGAATGCTAACATGGAAGATGGTCAAATTTGGTTTCAATAAGATAAAATCTGGAATTAAGAGTCTAATGGTGATCATGAAACCAGTGCTGATTGTCAGAAAAACCCCACCCAGTTCACCATTGTCCTTTTAGGGAAGGAAATCTGCCATTCTTAACTGGTCTTCCCTATGTGTTACTCCAAGCCCCCACCAGTGTGGCTGACCCTTAACTGCCTCTGGGCAATTAGGATAGGCAAGAAATGCTGACCCAGTGACGTCCACATCCTGTTGAATGAATAATGAGAGAGAAACATTAACTGTTTCAAATCCAACTATTCATCTTTTGTGAAGAACAGAAAAAATCAACTTTGCAATGAAAGCTGTGTATCTTAGTGCTGGAGAAACTCAGCAGCAGTCTTTTTATTTCAGATTTGGCTTTTGTAATTCATTGAGATCAGTGGATGCAAGTGCTGTTGGGAACTCAGATTGTTTTTATGTATCTTCTCTGTCCCAGCAAGCATTTCCCAATCAGAGAAAGTAGGAATTGCTGATGCTGGAGAACCTGAGATGACAAGGTGTAGAGCTGGATGAACACAGCAGGCCAAGCAGGAAAGTTGACGTTTCGATCTAGACCCTTGATTCAGAGAATGTACTGATACTGAAACAACAGTGTGGAGCTGGATGAACACAGCAGGCCAAGCAGCATCAGGGGAGCAAGAAAGCTGATGTTTTGGGTCTAGACCGAAACATCAGCTTTCCTGCTTGGTCTGCTGTGTTCATCCAGCTGCACACCTTGTTATCTCAGATTCTCCAGCATCGGCAATTCCCTCTATCCATGTACAGATGCAGTTGTTTCTCTTCCTTCTGTCCCTGTCGTTCCCAGGCGCCAATTTAGTAAGCCTTCACCGTGCCACCTCTTTTTTTTAAATTATTCATCCATGGATGAGGGTATCGCTGGCTAAGCAGCATTTATCGCACATCCCTAATTGCCCAGAAGGCAGTTCAGAGTTGACCACATTGCTGTGGGTCTGGAGTCACATCTAGATTAGACAGGGTAAAAGTGGCAGACTTTCTTCACTAAAGGACATTAGCGAACCAGATGGGTGTTTCTGATGATTGATAATGGTTCCCTGGCCATCGTTAGACTGTCAATTCCACATCTTTTGTTTGAATTCTAATTCCAACCTGGGTACCCAGAACATTACTATGGTTTTGAGTTAGTAGTCTAGTGATAATACTGCTAGGCTATTACCTGCCCACCTCATATGCAAGCATATCTTTCCTTTAAATATGGGGAAACTGTGTACGGTATACTTTCTCCAATGTGGTTGGAGCAAAGCTTAATTACTTTCATTCTCCAAGCCACTTGCAGCAAAGGTCAGTGTGTTGTTTGCCTTTTTCATTGTTTACTGTGCCCTGTGGGATTTCACTTTCCCGGGTTTGTCGTTGGGACTGACAATCTAATCAGAACAGTTAAATTATCCATCTGATCTCCGCATCTAAAGAGCGGCAGGCACACTGTCGTTGTTAGGTTGGAAGCACTTGTCAGCTAGCTTCTGATCTGGAATTTCCCCTTGTATTGCAACATCTGGCTCTCTCCCTGTGTCCTCTCAGCTAGTCCCTTTCCCTACATCTGGGCCTGTTTTCCTCATCTGCTATTTCACTCTTAGACCTCATGGCCTTTGGCCTCCACCCTCGGTCTTGTGCATTCCCTTCCCACCTCACCCTGCTGTTTTCCATCTGGTCTCTGGTCAGACATGATCACTGATCTGGTGTGATATGTTGGTCGCTTGCTCTCCCCTCTCCCCGTGCTGTTGTAGCCCTGTGAGATTGTAGGATATTGGCCTGGACTCGGGCTCGTCAATATTGTGGGGTGCAGTCAAAGCAGTCACTGGAATGGGGGTGACGTTCAGATGTATTGGGTGGGGAGCGCGCAGGAATGCAAGCTGATTCACTAATCTCCTTTAGAGAAGGAATCTGCCATCCTTACCTGCTGTGGCCTGCATGTGTCTCCAGACCCACAGCAATGTTTTTAACTCTGAACTGCCTACTTGGCAATTAGGGATGGTCAATAAATGCTGCCTGGCCAGCAATGCCACATTCCATAAATGAATTTAAAGAAAAACGTCTGGGGACCTTGAAAGGAATACAGAGGTCCTGAATTTGGGTCCACCTTGCTAACAGTCGTATGTGGGTGGCCGTCCACCATTACCTTCTCCAAGACAATCCCACATCCAAAGTGCAGGATGATGGAGAAAGGAGAGAGCTGAATTACTCCTGCAGATGGGCTGTTTGAATACAATGGGCCAAAGGGGTGCCTCCTGTGCTGTAAACGCTGTAGGCAATCGAAGACGTAGCTACTGGAGAAGTGATTGAAATTAAATGCCAGAGAGATTTGTCTGAATTAGAATATGGTTATTATCTTAGAGAGGTGATAATAAATCTTTTCTGAACTCTCTGAAGATTCAGAATGTCCACCCTATTGCAGGGAAACCAGAATTGAACACAGTGTTCCAAAAGTGGCCTAACCAGTGTCCTGTATAGCTGCAACATGACGTCAAAACTCCTTTACACAATACACTGACCAATCAAGCGTACCAAATGACTTCTTCGCTGTCCTTTCTACCTGTGAGTCTTCTTTCAAGGAACTATGAACCTCCACTCTAAGGTCTCTTTGTTCAGCGACACACCCCAGGATCTTACCATTACGTGTCCGCGTCCTGCCCTGAGTTGCCTTTCCAAAATGCAGTACCTCACATTTATCTAAATTTCACTCCATTTGCTAGTCCTCGGCCCACTGGTCCATCTGCTCAGGGCCCTCTTGTACTCAGAGGTAATCTTCTTCACTGTCCATTACACCACTAATTTTGGTCAGCAAGTTTGCAGATGACACTACTCCTAGGTTCACACCCAAATCATGTATTTAAATGACAAAGAACAGTAGACCAGCAGCAATCATTGTGGCACACCACTGTCACAGGCCTCCAGTCTAAAAAGCAACCCTCCGCCACCACCCTCTGCCTCCTACTTTCGAGCCAGTTCTGAATCCACATAGCTAGTTCTCCCTGTATTCCATGCGATCTAACCTTGTTAACCAGTCTACCACATGGAACCTTGTCACATGCCCTACTGAAGTCCTTATAAATCATGTCCACCACTCTGCCTTCATCAATCCTCTTCATTACTTCTTCAAAAAAACTCAATCAAGTTCGTGAGACTTGATTTTCCACGCACAAAGTCATATTGACTATTCATATTCAGTCCTTCCCTTTCCAAATACATGCAAATCCTGTGCCATAGGATTCCCTCCGACAACTTGCCTTACTGCTGATGTCAGGTTCACGTATCTGTAGTTCTGTGGCTTTTCCTTACCACCTTTCTTAAATAGTGGCACCACACATTAGCCAACCTCCAGTCTTCCAGCACCTCACCTGTGGCTATCGATGATACAAATATCTCAGCAAAGGATCCAGCAATCACTTTCCTGGCTTCCCACAAAGTTCAAAGTGATCAGGTCCCAGGGTTTATCCACTCTTGTGTGCTTTTAGTTGTCCAGCACCACCTGTTCTGTAATATTCAACTCAGTCAGTTTGTTTTCTGACAAACTGTGATCATTATGACTCATTGGTCTTTTTGGAGTTTTTGTTTGCTATTCCAGTGAGCTAGCTATTATATCTGTCCCCTATAAGTGACTGTAGTTAAAGAAGGAAAGTGTTATGGATTTAAAATAATTTGTTAGTGCTCAGTCTACGTAGTGGGGACTGTAGTCTGTTTATTCCAGTATTTGGAGAATGCTGAGATTTTGAATTAAATAACTAGGTTAAATTGAAGGCAAGTTCAATGGCCTTTGCACTTTGTAACTCAAGTGGAAGTTGAGTGGTTGGAATAGTCCTTCTGTTGAGATAAGCTTTTAACAAATGTTATACTGGGAGAGACGTTAGTAGCGGAACACACTGAGGCACGGTATTATAGAGCTGAGTGATAGGATTACTAGTTCACGGCTGCTTGAAACAGGAACTTGGTTCAAAGCCTTCTGAGGGTATTGAAGAAATTGGTACATCTGTTTAAATGATTTCAATTGTATTTCTTACAATCGTGTTGGCTTGTTTTCTATCAAACTGTCAACTTGTCTTTTCAGTTTTGTTCTGTTCAGAAGGCACCTCTCTGTCCAAGTCTTTGTTCTTTACTCATCTGTCTTTACTTTCTTACAGAGCAACTGTCCTGCCTTTGCTCTGTGAAATGTCAAAAGGTTTTGTAAAGGACATTTTACTCTGTATCTGACACTGTGTTGGCCCTGTCCTGGGAATGTTGAGGGACAGTGCAAAGGGAGCTTGACTCTGAATCTAACCCCACGCTGTCACTATCCTGGGAAAGTGTGATGAGGACAGTGAGGAGGGAGTTCTCTACCTAACATCATGCTGTGCATAATACTGCTTCCTTAAAGTTGGAATTGTTTTTTTCAGCAATGATATGTCCCCTTGATGAGCAGTGAAAAACCACAATTCTTTAACTTCCAGGAGAGAGAGCCCTGAGTTTCTTGATGACTTCTGACTCTTTACTTAACAAAGAAATATTGGAACAGAGCTGGCTGAAACTCAAAAACTTTCTTCTGCCCAAGGTCAATTGCTTATCAGACGTACCTTGAGATGACAAACCGATAGGCAGGCGATTCTAACTTTTTAATTTCACTGTGTTTCTATTTACTAATGTACAAAGGAATGGATCAAACCATGAATCAGCAGAATTATACAAAAGACTTATCAGCATCTAGTGGTATCAAGGTAGATTATAGTACATATTTGTGTCACAGCCTGAAGCCATTCAGGCAAAATCCACTGAAAATGCTGAGTTTTTAGGCTGGTAGGTTTTGATGTTTCAGTATAGCAGTACTACATGTGACGTTTTCCATCTCTACCAAAACATTAGCAAAATGGTGAGACCACGTCTGGAGTACCATGTACAGTATCAAACACCATTTTAAGGAAGGATGTAAATGGATTGCAGTTCAGAGAACATTTGCCGATCAATCCTGTATCTGAGGCTAATGTTCTCAGGATATGGGTTAAAATCCCATCAAAACAGATGGTGAAATTTGAATTCAGTAAAACTCTGGCATTTAAAGTAAAAGCTACACTTGTATTTACCATCCTAACCACAGACGGTTTTGTTAAAAACCCATCTGATTCATGAATGCTCTTTAGGAAATGTCCTTATTTGGTCTAGCTTATGTGTGACTCCAGACACACAACAATGTGTTTGAATCTTAATTGCCCTCTGAGGAACTAGGGAAGGCAATAAATGTTGGCCTAGCCAGAAATGCCATGTCCCATGAATTTTAAAAAAATAGCTTGCCATTTAAGACAAAGATTAAGAGAATATCTTTTTCAAGAACACCTTTTTAAATTACTATTTCTAGATTCTCTCATAAGAGGAGAAATCCTCTCCGCATGCACCTTACCTATCCTGAGGATGGGTGAACCAAATCAGACAGATGAAAGAAGAAAAATTCATCTGTCAACTCCTTAATTTCCCAAGCTTTCTCTCAAGAACCAAGGCTCATTTACCGTCTTCCTTTTTAAATACTCCAAGAAACTTTTTTTACTGACTTTTTATATGACTATCTAGCTTTCTTTCATAATCTAATTTCTCTCTCCTTATTAATCTTTTGGTCATTCTTTGTTCTTAATCTTTTGACCTGCCACTCATCTTCACAAAAAAAACACCCATTTTTACAGAGTGCACCTTTTCTTTTAGTTGACATTATCTTTAACTTCCTTAGGTATGTACATGATGGTTCATTCTTCCCATAGAATCTTTCTTTCCAGGCTATCTTTGCTTTTCTGTTTGACCCAATCTACGCGAAGCTTAGAATAAACCATGACAATTGCAGTGCCCATTATTTCTTCCTGTAGATTCAGTTTTACAGTGTGGTTACTGTTCGAAGGTACACTTTGTACTAACCCTCAGCAGACCTTTCTTTGCTAGATCTTATCCCTACATGAGCCAATTCTACATTTTGACTTTTAACACTCAGGTCTTCTCTCACTTTTGTACGAATTTTGCCTCTACTCTATGTCACCACTCTTGGTGACAAAGATAAAGAGAAAGGTAAGTCAGGAGAGCGTAAGGAAGTTGGAAAGGGATAGTTCAAAGACATAACTGTTATGCCACTACCTCCCCTCATTATGTCTCAAGTACTATGTAAATACAAGTCAGTACGACTACCTGACCCAGCTGAGTGTTACCTGGTATGTTGTCTGGTCTTCAGATTTCTAGCTTCCACAGTATTTTGTTGTTCTTGTGCTCTATTATTCTTTGTTTTTTTTCCTTTTGCTTCTCTTACTCATGCTGTATGTCTTTGCAGGAACATGCTGTCTGTGTTTTTTCTGGGGCTCACTCTATCAGTGACAACTGCTGAGGATATCCTTAATATCTGCATGAATGCAAAACATCACAAGGATAAGCCGGGATTGGAGGGAAATCTCTACAAACAGGTAACAGCAGAGTGTGAGGACAGATGAGACATCTGCTTTCACACCCCACAAATATTTGAGGTTTGGCAAGACAGATGCTGATGAGACAGTCGTTGGTTTCAAAGAGTGGTATTGTAGGCATGTGAGGCCTTTCTGTCTGTTCTTCAATATCGCCTCCCTCAACAGCAATTATTAAGCCCCTCAAACACCAATGGTCGGTAACAGAAGTGTGTACCATCTACAAGATGCACTGCAGAAATTCACCAAGGCTCCTCCAACAGCATATTTCAAACCCACGACCACTTCCATCTAGAAGGACAAAGGCAGATACATGGAAACATGCCCTCCTGTAAGTTCCCTTCCAATCCACTCACCACCCTCACCTGGAAATACATCGCCATTCCTTCACTGTCCCTGGGTCAAAATCCTCGTATTCCCTGGATTGTGGGTTAACCCACAGCACATGGTCAGTTGCCTTCTTAAGCCGTTCTTCATGAAGGGGCAACTGGAAATGCAATAAATGCTGGCCAGGCCAGTGATGCCCACATCCTTACATTCTTGGGCAAGTAATCCAGAGACCGTTCTGCATGCGCAGGCTCAAATCCTGTCATGACAGAATAAATCTGGGATTGAAGGTTGGCCACAGTGGTGGTGATCATAGAACAATGGTGCCACCTCACCCACCCGTCTGCATCAAAATATCCCTTCCTTCCTCTTATGTTTATCCAGCTTCCCACATTAATATATCTCAGATATTTGTCTCAACACTGTCCCTGTGGGAATGAGGTCAGCACTCTCACCACTTTCTGGGTAAAGAGCCTTGCCCTGAATTCTCCAGTTGGATTTGTCAGTGACTGTCTGTCTTGTACTGGGCACACTGGTCCCGCTCCCTCCCTCAAGTCTTTGACTCTTGTAGGTCATTGTTGCAGTTTGCTATTTGCTGGAGCCAGTACCAGGTGAACCCAGAAACAGAATGAAAACATCTGTCAGTTTCGCACTCCTATCCAGTCCCCTCCCTTTCCTCATTCCCCACACCAGGAACTCCCTCCCCCCCGCCACCTCATCCCAGCCCTCCACATACCTACCAGCCACCCACATCCGTTATCGGCACAACATATTTATTCAACACCTTTCCTATTGCTCGTTCCCTGTCTCTCCTCTCATTTTAATCTGCACTTGGCCCCTTTGTTTTTCTGTTTACATGGTTTAGTGAGCTGATAAGGGAAATACCAGCATCAGCATATTTTGTTTATATGGCAGTGAAGCTGATTTACTGTTTCCACCTTCTGCAATCTGATGGGTAATAACAATGCCAAGATCAGGTTCGGTTTGCAGATTGCACTGACCTTGAATTTGCTTGACCCTTTGATTGTGGGAACAGTGGGTTAATATTAAACCAGACAGAGGACTGCTGTTCAGGACCTCTGTGCTTTTTTTGAAGTTATTCCTGAATTGCCCTTTTTTTATTGCAACATGTTTCAACCGATATTCCTCTTGCATGTTGTTGGCGCTCCGTTTCCCAGAAGCTGCTACCTTACATGGAGGTAACTTGCTGAATAAAACTCCACAGAATTCATTTGGTTTAATCCCCTTTTCCTGGTATCAGCCAATTAACGGGAGACAGTAGTGCCGTTATAATGCCCCTGGACTGGTCCTGTAATTGTTTTGGATGTACTCCATGTCTGAGCTCTCTGGGCTAGAGAATTCCAAAGATTCTCCACCGTCTGAGTGAAAGAATTCCTACTCGGCACAAAACAGTTAGGGGAGCCCTGCAGTCTGAGAGTGTGACCTTGTATTCTAAGCCCTCCAGCCGGGGGGCTGTGGTCTTTCAGCACCTAACCTGTCAATGTGTCAGAGTGTTTGCTGGGACTTTATGGAAGCAAATCTGCAGTTCATGCCTCGTCTGACCTACATGTGTCTCAAGATCCAAGCAAGTTGAGTTGCTCCTAACGACCCCGTGAAATGGCCCCAGCAAGCCATTCAGCTCAAGGATCATTTCGGGAAGGTCAACAGATGCTGGTCTTGCCAGTGCCACCGAGCTCTCTAAAGAGGAATCGAAAAAAAAATGCCCCTGTTCTTCAAATTATTGGCTGTGGGATCTTTTACATTTTTGGTTATACCTTGGTAACAGCTACATGGTGTATCCCTATTGTTAATGCTTCCTTCTCTTTAACATTTGCAGTGTGAACCTTGGAAGAAAAATGCTTGTTGTAGAGCCAATACCTCCGTAGAGGCGCACAATGACCAGTCCCATCTTTACAACTTCAACTGGAATCACTGTGGCACCATGACAGAAAAATGCAAGAGACACTTTATCCAGGACACCTGCTTATATGAATGCTCCCCCAACTTGGGTCCCTGGATAGTGACGGTGAGCAGCATTGTCCTTTGCTGAGATGCGTTTTGCAATTGTTCAGAAGTTAAATGAGTTTTGTGAAGGGAGTTTCATGAAATTGTGCTGTCCCTGGGAGTGTTTGATAGATGGGGGTGGGGGGGGAAACAGTGTAGACAGAGCTTTACTCTGTATGTAACTCCATGCTGTCCCTATCCTGGGGGTGTTTGTTTGGGGACTGAATGTTTAGCCTTATGTCAAAATTATCTACTTTGAATTGTTCTCAGATGAATATTGATGATGTGTGGCTTCCACCTGCTTGAGCTTGTTGTTACTGATATTCCACAGAGGGGCTCTTGTGGTGCACTGGGTAGTGTCTCAACATCTGGGCCAGGAGCTCTGGATTGAAGTCCCAACCCAGGACCTTCTGGCCAGTGAATGTTTGTCCATGACCTGGATAATCAGCCAGGCATCCTGTTCAGCACTCCCTGCTACTCTTCAAGGGGACAAAACAACGTGTGACAATACACAAAAAAATTTAGCTACAGGCCTGCAGTTATAATTCAGTTACATTAGGCGGCAGTGGTTAGCACTGCTAGCTCACAATGACGGGGACTCAAGTTCGATTCCACCCTCAAGCGACTGTCTGGGTGGAGTTTGTGCATTCTCCTCATGTTCTATGTTCCTACAATGCTTCCTTTGAACCTAAGATTGTATTAATATTACAACAGATTAAAATTTGAGATTGGCTCTCCTGTAGTTTAGTCTGTTCTTTTCAAATGATTATATTTATTTGGTTTGCAACCTCTCAATGTGCTACAAGAAAATTCACGAGATTTTACCAAATCTCTATAAGGTATTGCTGACAAGTATGTCTGTGTGGGTTTCCTCCCATCGTCCAAAGAAGTGCAGGTTAGGTGGATTGGCCATGCAAAGTTTATCTGTAGTATCCAGGGATGTGCGGGCTGGGTGGATTAGCCCTTGAGAAATGTGGGGTTACAGAGATGGGGTGGGATGCTGCTTGGAGTATAAAGTTGGTGCAGACTTTATGGGCCAAATGGCCACTCTCTGTACTGAGGATTCTGGGATTCTATTCCTACCGGAGTGCCAGCACCAAAATTTATGTAGTGGTTAGGCTGGAAACTGATAACATTTTGATTTTTGCAGTAAATACACTGAGAGGCCCAGGGTTCCAAAAAGTGTGTTGAAGATGTAAAACTAAATTTCACGACGTTGGAACAATTTTACAACCTTCTACGTATAGAATTTATTTCTTTTTCCCATAATACATCTGATAGATATGGGTCAAAAACAGAAGTTACTGGAAAAGCTCAGCAGGTCTGGCAACATCTGTGAAGGAAAATACAGAGTTAATGTTTCAGGTCTGGTGACCCTTCCTCAGAACTTAAACTCAATAAGGGATTCTAGTTGTTCATGTCTGCTGATCTGGCCTTCCCAAAGAGATGTTTTATCATGCATTGTTTTGATTTCTGTTTCCATTCTGGTCAGTTACCTTCTTTACCTGGGATCTACACTCTCCTGATCTATGAAACTGCATTGCAGTGTTCATTCACAAGTGTAACTCCAGCACTCCGTTGACAGCTGGTCTCACCGAACCAGTCCCTTCCCTGGGCTTTGCTCAGATTTTTGAGTCAATCTTGCTCAGTTGCTCACAGACTTCCTCTGAGCCCCTCACAGCATAGCCCAGTGTAGATTCAGTGACCTTCCCACTTCAACTCCCTACCTGCACCCCCACAACTCCAATACTTAGCACCTCCCTGAATCCTAACAGCACAGAGTCATCCAACTCCTAATGGAGTCCTCCACGCACAGTCTGTGTCGATTAGTTGCCTTCCCAGAAGTGGCTGTAACAAAAGAATGTTAAACTTGGAGTTTAAATCTGTCTGTTTCTCCTTGTCCCGCTCACTGCTAGAAAGCTTTGCATTTCTATGCAGTGATCCCTGAAGCCGCCTCAAGACCCTCTCTTCGGATTGGATAGAATTCAGCGTTGCTGATTAAGCAACACTTGGGAATTACCTGTTCCATAAATAGAATTGCTGCATTGGTCCATACAAATAAAAGGAAATGGTTAAAGGATTTTATCTCAGTCAAGATCGAGTTACGAAGAGCTAATTTTCAGGAGCATGCAAGTTATCTAAGAATGTTGACTGAGGCAGTTTACTGGAATACCAACACATTGACCTTTGGACTGTGTGGCCATTACCACATGCTTGAGAGATCATAATACATGAGCACACATGGACTGTCTTTCCTGTGTTTGTGTCTTTTCTTCTGTGATGTGTTGTATAAACTATGGCCAGTAGACAGGATGTCATCTCCCTTGATCATGGCCACTAGAGTGGCCAGCAAGCTCCACTATCTGAGGTTTACAGTGACTGCCTATCTGTCCCTTTTTGCAGAATCTGTGTAGGGAAAACAGCTGCTGAGGACGGACTTAGGGAACACCCACAAAATAATATAAAGTTGGCCCTTAGAGTCCAGTTGTTCGTTCATAAGGCCTATTTTCTCCACACCTTCTTTGACTGTGAAGGATGGGCAACTTAAGAAACTCAACAGTTTCCATCTTTGCAATCTACACCTTGTTTGGTGAATATAGTTACAATTGGGCGATTTCTTTAAAATAGGTTGTCAAAAGTTTACCAAGAACATGGGTGATTTATGTAAGTAGTCTTCCTGGAAATCACATGACTATTGATAGCTTGCTGTCAAGCCTGGAGGGGTTGTTCATAGTCATACAGCACAGAAACTGACCCTTCAGCCCAACCAGTCCGTGCCAATTATAATCCCAAATTAAACTAGTCTCACCTGCCTGCTCCTGGTCCATATCCCTGTAAACCTTTCCTATTCATGTACTTACCAAAGTGTCTTTTAAACGCTATAACTGTTGCCACATCCACCAATTCCTCAGGAAGTTCACTCCGCGCGCAAACCACCCTCTGTGTAACAGATTTGCCTCTCATGTCAGTTTTAAATCTCTCTCCACTCACCTTAAAAAAAAAATATGCCCCCTTGCCTTGAAATCCCCCATCCTAGGGAAAAGACACCTGCCATTTGCCTCTCAACCACCTACACGCCAGTGAAAACAGTTCCAGCCTATCCAGCTTTTCTTTTATAACTAAAACCTTCCATACCTGCAATATCCTGGTAAATCTCTTCTGACCCCTCTCCAGTTTAATAACATGGCTCAGTTGGAGAAAAGTCTAAGAACAGACTGAGTTAAGGAAAGCTTACATTGAACAAACTGCTTCACTGATCCTTCCAATTTCTGAAGAGAAAACACTCTCCCTCAACTAAGAGTGACATGTGTTTGTTAATTTGAAAGAATGCTGGAAAGAACACCTCAAGATTGTACTTCCTGATCTAACTGTATCTGCCAAGACTTCAAAGTGATTTAGTGAATTGACCACATATGTCAGAGCATCACAGCAAGAGACTCGCAAGCATTAAAATCTTTTTGCCCTCAAGAATAACCTGTTGAACACAGGAGCTTGAGTGTACCATTCACCCCATCAAGCCTGCCATACCATTCAATATGATCATGACTGATCAAACACTCGAGTATCTTTTACCCACCTCATCCCCATAAGCCTGTAGCCAAAGTGATGTTTTACACTGACAGTGTATGTTAACCAATTATTGCATCTTTATTAAATAAGTTTTTGTTTTGATAATAAACAAAAGGCTGCATTTAATAAGAAACCTGATTGATAGATCTTTTGTTTAAAACCTGATATCGATGACAAACTTAGTTGATTATTATGTGAATTCTTGATAAAATATTTTAATTTTATGGTGTAGCCTGTAGAGTAATGGGGCAAAAATAAGCGGTGCTGTCCTTCTCTAATGAAATTAGTATCTCCTCAAGTCTGTCACTTTTCAAATAACAGCCCCTCCACTATTCACAGCAAGCTATCAATAGTCATGTGCTGTCCAGAAAGCCTTGTTACATAAATCTCCAATGCTCCTGGTGAACTTTTGGTGACCTGTTTTAAGGAAACCACTCCAGATATGACCACAAAACTTGACATAAATTCAATTTTCAGCAATCCTTCAAACCGCAGCCCTCCTTGCAGCATTAAATATAAAGCTTCTTCCTAACAATATCTTGGCAGGTCAAGATCTCAAATGCAACAGTGCTGATAAAGATAGAGCTCCCAGGTTTGCTGGCACTTGACAAACTGAGGCGGCTTCAATAGCATGGGCACTTCTGCAGGATTGAAACATAGAAAATAGGAGCACGTGTCGGCCATTCAACCAGTTAAGACTGCTTCTTAATTCAATCTAATCATGGCTGATCGTCCAACTTCAGTACCGTCTTATATAACAAGGTGTAAAGCTGGATGAATACAGCAGGCCAAGCGGCATTGGAGGAGCAGGAAAGCTGACGTTTCGGGCCTAGACCCTCCTTCAGTACCCTCTTCATGCTTTCTCCCTGTACCCTTTAATCCCTTTAGCCCTAATGCTATATCTAAGTACTTCTTGAAAACATTCGATGTTTTGGCTGTAATTGTTTTCTGAGGCAGGGACTTCCACAGGCTCACCACTCTCGAGTGAAGACATTTCTCCTGATCTCAGTCCTAAATGATCTATCCTCTGTCTTTTATTCTGTGCCTCCTAGTTCTGTACTTAGCGGTCATCAGGAACATCCTTCCTGCATTTACTCTGTCTGATTCTGTCAGACTTTATAGTTTTCTATAAGATTCCCCATCTTTGTCAACATCAATGAATGTTATCCTTACAGTTCCTTCATACTTAAGTCTGGCCATCCCAGGAATTATCCAGAAACAGTGTCCCCCAGTCTTCCAGCACCCAAATCTGATGTTCTGTCTCTTCCCATTGTTGAAATTGTTTGTCTTCCTTTTGTGGAATGGTGACCCCCAACCTCACCCCGTTGCGCACACTATTTTCATGGAATGACTCGTCATTTTGCTGCTTGTCTCCAGGTTGATCAGTCTTGGAGGAAAGAACGCATTTTGCATGTCCCGGTCTGCAAGACCGACTGCGAAGAATGGTGGTTGGACTGTCAAGATGATCACACGTGTAAGAGCAACTGGCATAAAGGATGGGACTGGAGCACAGGTGAGTGCCTCTTGCCCTCTGGCTCCTGGGCAGTACGTGCCAGACGCACTCAGCTGCGCATTTAGCTGTTGAGAAAATAAGAGCATCAGGGTTCGGGTCTTGAAGAGACCATTTGGCCCTTCAAGCCTGCTCCAACATCCAAGATTATGGAAAATCATTGGAACTGGGAGGTGTTGAACATTTAGAAAAGGTGCCAGTTTATATAAGTGGCCAAGAGGGAAAAGGTGCATAAAAGAATGAGTGTTGGATCTTACCAGAGGAAAAGAACTGAAAGACAATGTGAAATAGGGAGTACAATTCTAAAGGGGGTGCAGGAGCAGAGGCATCCAGTTGTGTAAATATGCACAGATTGTTGAAGGTGACACAACTGGGACAGCAGTTAGCAAAGGAGCCTGAATTTTATTAATAGGGGCAAAGAATACAAGAACAAAGATGTGATGTTGAACTTGTATAAGATACTTGTTAGCCCTCAGCTGGAGTATGGTGTACAGCTGTTGGGAGAGTGTAAAAATGATTTACAAGAATGGTTCCAGAATGAGAAATTTCAACCATGAGGATAGGTTAAAGCGGTTGGGACTGTTCTTGGAGGAGAAGGCTGAAAGGAAATTTGATTGAAGATTTCAAAATCACTGTAGATTGGATGGATAGAGTGAGAGGGCATAGACCTGAAGTGATGTGTAAATAAAGTAAGGGTGATGTGACAAACAAAAAATCCACTCACTGAGTAGCTAGAATCTGGGAATGCACTGCCTGAAAATGTGGTGGAGCTAGATTCAATTGAGGAATCAAAGAGGGCATTGGATGATTATTTGACAAAAATGGTGTAAAAATTTATAATCATACAGTATGGCCCTACTCATCTGTGCCTACCACACATCCCAATCTGACCTGGTCTCATTTGCCAGCATTTGGCCCATGTCTCTGTAAACCCTTCCTATTCATGTACCCATCCAGACACCTTTTAAATGTTGTAATTGTATCAGTCTCCATCACTTCCAGTGGCAGCTCATTCCATTCATCTACCATCTGCATGAAAAAGTTGCCCCTCAGGTCCTGTTTAAAATCCACCCCCCCCATCCCCAACCTTAAACTTATGACGTCTAGTTCAGGTCTCCCCCACACTAGGAAAGAGACTTTGGCAATTCACTCTATCCATGTCCCTCATGATTTTAAAAACCTCTTTAAGGTCACCCCTCAGGTTCCAACACTCCAGGGAAGGTAGCCCCAGCCTATTCAGCCTCTTGTATAACTCAAACCTGCCAGTTCTGGCAGCATCCTCAAGTCTTTTCTGCATACTCTCAAGTTTAACAACAACTTTCCTACAGAAGGGAGAATTGTACGCAGTAATCTAAAAGAGGCCTCACCAACATGACGTCCTAACTCCTATGCTCAATGTTTTAATCAATGGGCGCAAGCATGCCAAACGCTGCCTTCGCTATCCTGTCTATCTGCGCTTCCACTTTCAAGCAACGATGTACCTGCACCCCTAGGTCTCTTTGTTCAGTGACACTCCCCAGGGCCCTACCATTAAGTGTATAAATCCTGCCCCCGGTTTGCCTTAACAAAATGCAACACCTCATTTATCTAAATTAAATTCCATCAGATCAAGGTTCCATTGTATTCAGATAATCATCTTCACTGCCCACTACACTGTCTATTTCGGCTCATCTGCAAACTTACTAACCACAGCTCCTGTTTTCAAATTACATGTTTAAGTGGGTCAGGAATTAAAATAGTTAGGTGCTTTTGTTTTGACCAGTGCACACCAGGTGGGCCAAAGGTCCTTTCTCAATGCTGTAACGTCTAAAACTCTAGGTCAGGTATGAAAAGAAAATGCTGATTATTTAGAACCAAATTCTTTTCAAAGAAGCTGGTGGATGGAATAAAGATTTCCTGCACCGTCTCCATTTTATACAAAGTAACACTCGAATTACAAAAAAAAAACTCAAACAACCGTGGATGCTGGAAATCAGTAATGAAAACAGAAAATCCGGGGAAATCTCAGCAAGTCTGAGAAATAGAAATGGTGGGCAGGGATGTGGAGATAAAGGAGGAGATTGATACAAGGGAATAGAACCAGTGCAGACATGGTGGGCTGAATTAATGAATGAAATGAGATGCAAAGATGATTGAAGTAAGACTGGTGATTTGGCCTTTCCACATGGAAGTACTTCATGGCTCTGTCTTACAGCTGATGAATCCAAAATATGTCTAGATGATTGATTGTGTTGAAAAAGACTGCTCTTGGAAGAAATAGTGCTAATATGTAATGAGAGATCTATATTAACAACAGAATTTATGTAACATATCTCAAGCATGCAAAGGTAAGGAATAGGAAGGCTCTGGTCAGACTGCGTTTGCAATATTGTGAACAGGTTTGGGCCCTGTATCTAAGGAACGCTGTTCTGTCATTGGAGTGGATCCAGAGGAGGTTTACAAGAATGATCCCGGGAATGAAGGGCTTGAGGAGCTGTTGCGCTCTCTGGGTCTGTGCGCAAAGGAGTTTGAAAGGATGAGGGGGATCTGATTGAAACTTGCAGAATACTGAGAGGCCTGGGTAGAGTGGATGTTGGGAAGATGTTTCCAGTAGAAGGAGAGACTAGGACCTGAGGGCACAGCCTCAGGGTGAAGGAATTACCCTTCAGAACTGAGATAATGAGGAATTTCTTCAGCCAGAGGGTGGTGAATCTGTGGAACTCATTGTCACAGGAGGCTGCAGAGGCCGAGTAATTAAGCATATTTAAGACAAAGATAGGTTCTTGATTGGTAAGGGGATCAAAGATTATGGGGAGAGGGCAGGAGAATGGGTTAATAAACATCAGCCATAATGGAATGGCCTAATTTTGCTGCATAATCTTATGGTGTTATAGCCAAAGTCAAGGAGGGAAGGGAATGGAAGAAGCAAAGATGGACCAGGTGATGGGGAAAGGAGGATCGAAATTGGGAGCAAAAGTGATTGATTTAATTTTTCCAATTCCAGACGACAGCGGGAAGCAATGCTGATGACATCATCAAGATACCAGAGAAAGAATTATGGTTGGGGGGTTGCTGAATAAAGAGTGATGCATGCACCCCACAGAGAGTCAAGCTTAGCTGGGCCCCATGTGAATCTTTGACTTAGAGAAAATAAAATGAGTTAAAGTAGAAGTTAATCAAAGTGATAATGAGCTAAGGTGGAGGACTACACTAGACTACATTCCTTCTTTCTCCCCACTTGACTGGCTCCCTGCACCATGATACGGTGGTCAGGTTGCTCTGACCACTCTGCTCTGCCTACTCTCACGCACACAATCTACTCGAGCCTGATAGACAGTGTACAGGCTTGAGGCTATTCAGTTTTTAACTTTATAACTTGCCTTATCTGCCTAACTCACCGGCACACCCTTCTCTATATGGGCCAATCTTTATAAAAATTCATCCTTGAGATGTTGATATCAGTGACTGGGTCAGCATTTATTCTCCCTCCTTTATTGCTCTGAGAGCAATTAAGAGTCATCCACATTGGCGTGTGCCTGAATCACAAGGCGGCCAGCCTGGGGAAGGATAGCAGATTTCCTCCCATAATTTGTGAACAAATTGGGCTTTCACTGCAATTGATGGTAGCTGCTCGGTAACCATTGCATCAGCTTTTTATTCCAGATGTTTTACTGAATTAAAATTTCACCATTGAAACAGGATTCAGATCTATATCATAAAGCGTTGGCCTGGTGATCTGGATTACTAGTTCAGTGACATTACCGTTATGCCACCCCTGATAGAAGACCCTATATTGAACTGACTGCATTGTAGTATCTGATGCTCAGACTCCAGCTCATCGAATCTGTGTTGACATTTGACAAGCCATAGCACTTAGCCATGGCAATGACATTTGCATTGACCTGCAGCTCTCGGATGCTACAGCTGCAAAGCATCACCTGCCCTGATGATTTCTCTTTGCTTAATTTAACTTCTCAAGTCACAAGTGTAAAAATATCCCTGCTGGGGCTCTTGTGATACATTGGTGGCATCCTTACTTCTGGCCAGTAGAAATATTGTTAAACTCAATTGTACCTATGTTAAAATTTAGCTAAGGAAGTTACACAATTATTGCAATTGCTTAGGGGCCCTCAGTGATGCTTTAAGCCACTGCCCATCTCACCAAACCTGCTTACCTAATTAAAGTCTTCAAAGCACTCACCAGCTTCTGGATACCGAGAGAAACTGCATTTGCTTCCTGTCCATGTGCATCAAATGCCCCTCAAGTTAATACTCAGACCTCATTACATGCTCTGTGTGGTAGAAGAACCTGCCTACTCTTGTAAGGAACTGAGGACACTTATCGTTGATTGTAGCTACTGCATCAGCTGTCTGTCATTATGTTAATGCCAACCGGCTTTCACGTGATTGACAGGTAACTGCCCCTACCAGGCATTCGCTGTTGACTAGGCTCCTTTACTAGCTTATGATTTCAAAGTTCTGAACTAGAGTCGAAATGCTAATTTGAAGAAGAATTTCCAGAGATGAAAGATTTGTCCACTGAGGAGAAATTGAACAGTTTAGGGCTACGCTTGCTGGAGTTAAAAAGAATGAGAGGAGATCTGATTGAAGTGTATAAGCTACTAAAGAAATTAACAAAATAGATGCAGAAGGGATGTTTCCCTTTTGGGATAATCTAGAAAAGGAGGTCATAGTTTTAAGGTTCGGGATAACAGATTTAAAACAGACATGGGGAGGGATTACTTGTCTGAAAGGGTCATGAATCTGTGGAATTCACTACCCCAGTGTGTGATGGACATTAAGTAATTTGAGGAGGAGATAGATTTTTAATTAGTAATGATTAATGGATGGTGGGGTGTTGGCAGAAAGGTGGAGTTGATGCCAAGATGAAATCAGCCATGATTGTATTAAAGTAATGGAGCAGTGTGGCATCAACAGCCCTCGCAAAACTGGAATTGGTGGGTATCAGGGGCAAACTCTGCTGATTGGCATCATATCTGGTATGTTTATGAAGGTGGTTCAGGTTATTGGAGGTCAGTCATCTCAGCTCCAGGACATCTTTGCAGGAGTTCCTCAGGGTAGTGTCCTAGGCCCAACCATTTTTGGTTTCTTCATCAGTGACCTTCCCTCTGTCATAATATTAGAAGTGGGGATGTTCACTGCTGATTGCACAAAAGTCCGCTACTCCTCGGATACTGCAGCGGTCCATGTTCAAATGCAACATAATGTGGACAATATTCAGGCTTGGACTCACAAATGGCAAGTAACATTTGTGCCATACAAATGCCATGCAATGACCATCTCCAATAAGAGACACACTCACCACTGCCCCTTGACATTCAATGGTGTTACCATCACTGAACCCCTCACTATCAACATTCTTGGGTTACCATTGACTAGTAACTCAACTGGACTCACTAAATAAACATAGTGGCTACAAGAACAGGTCAGAAGCTAGGAATACTGCAGCGAGTAACTCACCTCCGGACTCCTCACTTGCCTGGATGAGTGCAACCTTAAAAACACTCAAGAAGCTTGATGGCATCCAAGATAAAGCAGCATGTTTGATTGGCACCATATCCATAAGTATTCAGTAGCAGCAGTGTTTACAAGATGCACTGCAGAAATTCACCAAAGAGCGTCAGGCAACACCTTCCAAACCCACGACCACTTCCATATATGTGGACAGGGACAGCAGATACATGGGAATGCCATCCCCTCCAATCCACTCACCATTCTGACTTGGAAATATGGTACCATTCCTTTAGTACTGAAAACAACAAATGCTGTAGATCACAGCAGGTCAGGTAGCATCCATGGAGAGAGAGCAAGCTAATGTTTTTAGTCTAGTTGACTTTTCATCAGAGCTGATGTAAAGTGTGGAGGGGGTCAGCATTTATGCTACAGTTTGGGGACAGAGGGGTGGTGGCTTTGGAGTGTAGATTGCTGGAGGAGAAAAGATATTGAAAGTTCTGATGTTGCTCTCTTTCCGTGAAAGCTGCCTGACTCGCTGTGATCTCCAGCATTTATAGATTCCAGCATCTGCAGTAATTTGTGTGCTATTCCTCAGTGTTGCTGGGTCAAAATCTGGGAGTTCCCTCCCTAATGGCATTGTGTATCTATCTACAGCACATGGATTGCAACAGGTCAAGAAGGCAGCTCACCATCACCGCCTCAAAGGCAACTAGTGTTGGGCAAAAATGCTGACCAGCCAGTGATGCCTACAACTCAAGTGAATGAAAGTAAAGAGAGATTAACTTGCTCCCATTTCTGGTTCTTATGGTATGCTTTACATGGACTTTCAGAAAGCATTCGAAAGGCTCCACTTAAGAGATTAACGTGTAAAATTAATGTGCGTGAGATTGGGGCTAGTGTATTGATGTGGCTAGAGAACGAATTGGCAGATAGTGAAAAAAAGAGTAGGAATCAATGGGCAGCCAGTGTCCAGTGCGGTATAGCAGGATTCGGTGCTGAGACCGCGATGAGAGAGCTAAATGTAATGTCTC
Source organism: Stegostoma tigrinum (assembly GCF_030684315.1). Classification (NCBI taxonomy): domain Eukaryota; kingdom Metazoa; phylum Chordata; class Chondrichthyes; order Orectolobiformes; family Stegostomatidae; genus Stegostoma; species Stegostoma tigrinum. Next base: position 110,796,176 of record NC_081359.1, on the reverse strand, counting down.
CAAGTTTGTAAATGATACAAACTTGATGGGAAGTTGAGCTGTGAGCAGGATGCAGTGATGCTTTAACGTGATGTGATGTGAAGATGCTGGTGTTGGAAAGGGTGGACACAGTGAGAATTCACATGACTCCAGGTTATAGTCTAGCAGGTTTATTTGAAATCACAAACTCTCAGAGCCTCATTGCTCTTTCAGGTGATGTCACCTGACAAAGGAGCAGTGCTCCGAAAGCTCATAATTTCAAATAAATCTGTTAGATTGTAACCTGGTGTCGTGTGACTTCGCACTAGGTATGATTTGGATACTGCTTGCCTGTTGAAGTGTAATGCGGATAAATGTGAGGTAGCAAAAACAAGAAGGCAGACTCTTCTCTGAAAGGCAATGCATTGGGAAGGGGGCCGATGCAATGAAACCCGAGCATCCTTGTACACCAGTTAATGATAGATACAGCAGGTGGTGGGGATGGCAAATGGTATGTTAGTCTTCATAGTGAGAACATTCAAGTACAGTATTGCAGGGATGGCTTGCTACAATAGTACAGAGCCTTGGTGAGACCACACCTGGAATATTGTATCCAGTTTTGGTTTCCTACTGGAGGAAGAACCTCAAGAAGGACATCACTAGCCTTGGAGCGTGTCCAGCGGAGATTCACATCGATGATCCCTGGAATGGTAGGTTTAACGTACGATGAATGGCTGAGGATCCTGGGAGTGTACTCATTAGAGTTTAGAAGGTTGAGGGGAAATCTAATAGAAACTTCCAAGATAATGTATGGTTTAGAAGGGGTGGACGCTAGGAAGTTGTTTCCATTAGGCGGGGAGACTAGGACCCCTGGGCACAGCCTTAGAATTAGAGGGGGTAAATTTAAAATGGAAATAAGGAGACATTTCTTCAGCCAGAGAGTGGTGGGCCTGTGGAATTCATTGCCACGGAGTGCAGTGGAGGCCGGGACGTTGGATGCCTTCAAGGCAGAGATCGACAAATTCTTGATCTCACAAGGAATCAAAGGCTACGGGGAGAGTGCAGGGAAGTGGAGTTGAAATGCCCAACAGCCATGATTTAAATGGCGGAGTGGACTTGATGGGCCGAATGGCCTTACTTCCACTCCTATGTCTTATGGTCTTAAGAATGTTCTGGCGATGGAGGGAGTGCAGCAAAAGCTTACCAGACTGATTCCTGGGATGGCAGAACTGACATATGAAGAGGGTCTGGTTTAGTTAAGGACTGTATTACCTGGAGTTTAGCAGAGTTCGGGAGATCTCAAGAAATCTATAAAATGTTAACAGGACTAGAGAAGATAAACTCTGGAAGAATGTTGCCAATGTCCAGGGAGTCATGGTCTAAAAATACGGGATAGACCATTTGGTGGCTGAGATGAGGAGAGTCTTGAGCCTGTGGAATTCTCTACCACTGAAAGCTGAAACATTGAATATTTTCAAAAAAGGCGATTAAATATTGTTCTTGGAGCCAAAGGGATCGAAGTGTTGGGGGAGAAAATCGGAACAGGGGTTGATCATATTGAATGGCAGTGCAGGCTTGAAGGGCCAAATGGCCTACTCCTGTTCTGATTTTCTTCATTTCAGAGAGATTCCCACTTGCACAGATTCCCAAGTTTGTACTTGTGGCTCAATGCAGTTAAGTCTGTGATCCCGTCACTTTTCATTGAGCTTAATGAAGGTGTTCAACCTGCAACTCTGACATTTACTGATTAAGATTTTGTTTTCTTTTCCTGAAACATCTTATTTTAGGAGTAAACAAATGCCCAGAGAAAAGCAAATGCCAGAAGTTTGCTCAAGTTTTCCCAACCCCCCGGGACCTTTGCGAGAAGGTGTGGAGTAACTCGTATTTGTTCACAGAACATGATCGGGGGAGTGGCAAGTGTATTGCTATGTGGTTTGACACCTCAGGCTCCAAGCTGAACCCAAATGAAGAGGTTGCACGGTACTACGCCATTCAGAAAGGTCTGATCGCATCCTCTTCCACTGTTGAGCTGACTCTCCCACTGTTCCTGACTCTATTGCTGCTCTCTGTCTTGCCTTAGCTCTGCTGGCTGTAACCAGAAAAAGAGAGTGGACTGCTGGAATGCAGCTCTTGCATTTCAACTTCTGTGTTCATTTGCTCTGCTATTTCTTGATTTTCAAACCAAAAATCCTTTCCTTTTTTTTGTCAAGCCAATCCCCTGGCTGAGAGTGGGAGTGGTGGTGGTGTAGGGAGAGGAGGAGATGTTGCTCTTGCCACCACTGTCATTGCCTATGGATAAGCGGCAAAAACACAAGAGGATACATTTATATAGCACCTTTTGTATAGCAACCTCAAGACATTCCAAAATACTTTACAGCTAATGAGGCGCTTGTAAACTGTAGTTCCCTGTTGCAATATAGGGAACAGTGGTGGCCAATTTGTAAACATGAAGTTTCTGCAGATATTTTTCCAGAAAGTGTTATTAAATCATCCACGGTGTAATGGAAGGTGTCCTCAACAGTGTGATCAGGCACGACTTAGCAATAAACTACTCAAGTCCACAGCTCTTAACCTCATTACAGACTTGGTTCAAATGTGGACAAAAGAGCTGAATTCCAGAAGTGAGGTGAAGTGACAGCCCTGATGTCAAGGCTGCATTGCACTTAATATACGTAAGATCATAAGACATTGGAACAGAAGTGGGGGTGTAGCTCAGTAATTGTTGGACTCATACTTGGTACAAATGAAGTTGGTTGTTGGAGATCAGTCATCTCAGTTCCATGGACAGTAATGTGTACGATCAACAAGAACCACAGTAACAACTTGCCAAAGATCCTTAGACATTGCCTGCCAAACCCACAACCACTTCCATCTAGAAGGCAACAGATACTTGGGAGCACCATCCCCCTGCAGACTCCCCTCCGAGCCACTCACCATCCTGACTTGGCAATATATTGCAGTTCCTTTGGTATCACTGGATCAAAATCCTGGTGACTCCTCCCTGCCAGCATTGCGTACAGCACGTGGGCTGCGGTGGTTCTCGAAGGTAGCTCAGCATCACTTTCTTGAGGGTAGTTAGGGATGGGTCATAAATGCTGGCCAGCCAGCAATGCCCATCTCCTGTGATGATGAGGCACACTCTGCCCCTTTGGATCAGTGTAAAAGGCCTCCCTGTTCCAAATGGGAGGAAAGCTATTTCCTATCTTCTGGCCAGCATTGATTCTGAAAGTTAGCATCAATAAGAACAAGCTATCCAGACACCTACTGTGTTCCTATATGTGGCAGTTTGCTGATTTTCTTGTGTCTTCTATATTGTAGCAGTGACTGTACTTAGAAAGTAATTCGTTGGCTGTAAAGTCCATATAAAATGCACACCTTTCTTATTAAATCAGTTTACCTCTGTAATCTCTTCCAGCCCTACAACTCTCCAAGGTCTCTGCACTCCTCCAGTTCTAGTCTGTTATGCATTTTTGATTTTGATTAGACCCTACTAGTGACTGTGTCTTCAGCTCCCTGGGCTCTACATTCTGGGAGCCCCTCCTTAAACCCCTCAGCCCCTTGACAGAGATATCAAGGTGTAGAGCTGGATGAACACAGCAGGCCAAGCAGCATTAGAGGAGCAGGAAGGCTGATGTTTTGAGGGTCTAGGCCTGAAATGTCAGCCTTCCTGCTCCTCTGATGCTGTTTGGCCTGCTGTGTTCATCCAGCTCTACACCTTGTTATCTCAGATTCTCCAGCATCTGCAGTTCCTACTCTCTCTGAAACAATTTTAGCCCCTTGACAGATCTCCCTTCCTTTTAAGATGCTCTGTAAAGCCTATCTCTTTGACCAGTTGTTTGCCGTCATAATTCCTGACGTGTGTTGGGGGTCAAATGTTTGACACTCCTGCCGAGCATCAACAAACGGTTTAACGCATTAAAGCTACTATAGAAATGCATATCAATAAACTGAAGCACTTAACGTGGATATCTTCTGATTATCAGATGATTTTTCATAATGTGTAAATTTAAAGTGTAATTTCTAGTTCAAACAGCAATAACAGCCACATTTAATAATTCAAGTGCTGCCTTTAATGTTCTATACTAAACTTTATCTAAAATTCAGGGATTTTCTATAACACATTTCCTATTAGCTGAATGTCTGCAACTTTTTTAATGAGTGTAGCTATAATTTGATAAAGGACTGTAGTTTTTGTAATTTCCCTCTGCATCTGTGCAGTGAGTTATTTGCACACTTCATCTGATGAAAGAGCAGTGCTCCAAAAGCTTGTGATTTCAAATAAACCTATTGGACTATAACCTGGTGTCATGTGACTTGTGACTTTTGACTTTGCACAGACCAGTCCAATGCTGGCACCTCCACGTCGTTATTTACATGTGATCAGGTTCCGTATTATTAGAGCACTTTAAGAGCAAAATATTGTTTTCCCCCTGTGATCCCAAAGTTTGAGCCTGGGCTGAGTGTGAAGCCTGAAGGCTGTGGGTTTGAATCTCACAAACTTGGTGCAGCATCAAGAGGCCACGACCAGAGAAGTGGTGCAAAGTCAGTGGGTGCAGCCTTTTGGGTGACGTGCATAAACTGGGGCCCAGCCTTTCCCATGGGGTGGCATTCAGTCTTAAAGAAAGCCATCTAACATGTTTGTTTTAAAAAACACATGATGTGGAGGTGCTGGCGTTGGACTGGGGTGGATACTGCTGTGTGGCTCTGACTTTAAGAAAAGCACGAGGATTGTCGGATCACTCAGTTTATTCAATCAATGATAGCGAGGTCTTGCTGTATGAAAATTGCAGGTTTAGGTTTTCATGTAATGACAAGGGCAATTTAAAAAGTACTTCCATGGCAGTATGGAATGTCCTTGGACTAAACGCTTCTGGTTAAGTAGACATTGAGTTGCTTTTCTTTTAAATCTCTCATCCTCCATCCAACACAAGCTGTTTGGCAACTTACCACGATGAGCAGGACACACTACATTTGTTTTGTTTTCATTCTAGTGAAACTGAAATGTGTTTTACTTCAGAAGGAAAAAAATTTAGTTGCTTTGACATGACCCACTTGAGAAAGTGTGCTAATATTCATGCATTGCTGAGCAATCCAATTACTCCAATTTATCGAGCTGATGGACTCCAGCGAACAGGGAACAGGTTTTTGTACTTAAACAACGGCGTGACAAATTAGTCAGTTGCTAATCGCAGACAAACATGAGGATTGACCAGGTGGTTGGCACTGAGGGAAAAGGTTGCGGGAGGGTGGAGGAGGATTGGTCAGATGAAGTTCAGCTCGGGTAGGTGTGGAGTGATATACTTTGGGGGGGTGGGGGGGGCGGCGAAAAGGAACAAGACAAGGGAGAATTCAATGAATGGTGGGACACCAGGAAGCTCAGAAGGAGCAGAGGTATCTTGGGGTGTTTGTCCACAGATACCTGAAAGTGGCAGGATGCATTAATACGGTGGGTAAAAAGGCAGATGGACACTTGCCTTTCTCAATAATGGTCTAAATAAGAGCAGGGAGGTGATGTTGGAGCTGTACAGAGCTTTGGTTAGACCATAGCTGGAGTACGGTGTGCAGTTCTGGTCTCCTCACTATAGGAAGGATGTGATTACACTGAGTGGGGAGGTGGGGGGAGTGCAGAGAAGATTCACCAGGGTGCTGCCTGGGATGGAGCAGTTTAGCTTTGAAGCAAGGTTAGATAAGCTAGGATTGTTTTATTTTTGGAACAGGGAAGGTTCAGGGGGACCTGATGGAGGTGCATAAGATTATGAGGGGCATGGACAGGGGGGAATAAAAAATGGTTATTCCCCTTAAATGAAGGATCAATAACAGGGGGCATAATTTTAAAGTAAAAGGCAGGAGGGTTAGAGAGGATTTGAGGAAAAATGGTTTTACCAGGGGTATTGCGGGGAAAACCTCAACTTTTTCAGAAAAAGTACTAGGAAGAGCACTTCATGCCATAATATTTAACATTCAAGGTTTTTGTTGTCGGGTGGGGCTTGTGTAGATTTAGTATAGTTTAGTGACACAGATTTGATGGGCTGAAGGGCTTCTTCTGTATTGTATGATTCTATGGTATTTGTACAAGCTGAAACTCTAACTCCTCTCAAACCCTGGCATACGTACATATACACACAAACAAAAACCAAATTAACAGTGGAGAAATAAATTTAAACAAAAACCAAAAGAACTGCGGATGCTGTAAATCAGGAACAAAACCAGAAATTGCTGGAAAACCTCAGCAGGTCTGACAACCTCTGTGGAGAGAAGACAGAGTTAATGTTTCAGGTCCGGTGACCTACCTTCAGAACCGATGGTAACAAGGAAAAGCGTAGTTTTTATACAGAAAATAGGGTGGGTGTAAGGAGTAAACGATAGGTTGAGATACAGCCCAAAGAGAGAGAAGAACAGTTGGATAGACAAAAGAGTGGGTAACAATCAGTTTAGGAAAATGAATGGCTGCTAATGGGGACTATTTCTGGCTAACAATGCGTGGTATGTAATAGCAAACCAAATGATAACGTAGGGTAAAGGTGAGGGGGGACGGTGGAGTTCAAAGTAGATGTAAGGGGCAAGTTTTTACACAGAAGATGGTAGGATTCTGGAGCACACTGCCAGGGGGGTGATGATGGAGGCAGATACAATAAGGGCATTTAACGGACTTTTAGATAAGCACATAAATATGCAAGAAATGGGGGGATATGGACCAAAGGCAGACAGAAGGGATTAGTTTAATTTGGTATCATGTTCATCCCAACATTGTGGGCCCATTCCTGTGCTGTACAGTTCTACATTCTACCCAGGCCTGTTGTGTAGGGGGTTGGGGTAAGGACATGGGAGAAGGTGCCTTAAGCCCTAAAATTGATAAACTCGATATTGAGTCCAGAAGGCTGCAGAGTTCCTTCATGGAAAATGAGATATTGTTCTTCCAGTACCACCAGACACATATTCCCCACCCCTCCTTTGTCAGCCTTCTGCAAGGGCTGCTCCATCCAGGACACCCTGATCCATTCCTCCTTCATTCTCACCATCCCCCCGCCCCCCGACCAAACAGCTCCACAGCACCATCCCCTGCAGCCACCAAAGGTGCCCATTTACCTCCTCCCTCCCCACTATCCAGGGGCACAAACATACCTTCCAGGTGATGCAACACTTCACCTGCTCTTCCCACAATCTAGCCGACTGCGTTTGCTGCTCACAGTGTGGTCTCCTGTGCGTTGGGGAAAACGAAGCATAGACTGGATCACTGCTTCGCAGAACATCTGTGTTCTGTCCGCAAAAAAGACTGACCTTCAGTTGCCTGCCACTTGAACACACCACCGTGTATCCTGGCCAACGTCTGTCTCAGGTTTGCCGCAGGGATCCAGTACATTCTGCTTGGGAACTCTGCAGGATCCTAGACTCAATACTGAGTTCAACAATTTTAAGTTTTGATGCCCCTCCTTCCATGTCCTTGCCCCAATCTGCAGGCCTTGTTACCACATTATCTGCTATTTCAGAAGGGTTCTTCAGAAGAAGGGTCTAGGCCTGAAATGTCAGCCTCCCTGCTCCTCTGATGCTCCTTAGCCTGCTGTGCTCTATACTTTGTGATCTCAGATTCTCCAGCATCTGCAGTTTCTATTATCTCTGACATAGATAACAAAGTGTGGAGCTGGATGAACACAGCAGGCCAAGCAGCATCTCAGGAGCACAAAAGCTGACGTTTCGGGCCTCGACCCTTCATCAGAGAGGGGGACGGGAAGAGGGTTCTGAAATAAATAGGGAGAGGGGGAGGCGGACCGAAGATGGAGAGAAAAGAAGATAGGTAGACAGGAGAGTATAGGTGAGGAAGTAGGGAGGGGATAGGTCAGTCCAGGGAAGACGGACAGGTCAAGGAGGCGGGATGAGGTTACTGGTGGGAAATGGAGGTGCGGCTTGAGGTGAGAGGAAGAACAGGCTGGGGAGGCGGGGATGAGCTGAGCTGGTTTTGGGATGCAGTGGGTGGAGGGGACGAGCTGGGCTGGTTTGGGATGCAGTAAGGGGAGGGGAGATTTTGTAGATTGTGAAGTCCACATTGATACCATTGGGCTGCAGGGTTCCCAAGCGAAATATGAGTTGCTCATTCAAAAGTAGAAACTCATATTCCGCTCGGGAACCCTACAGCCCAATGGTATCAATGTGGACTTCACAAGCTTCAAAATCTCCCCCTCCCCCACTGCATCCCAAAACCTGCCCAGCTCGTCCCCGCCTCCCTAACCTGTTCTTCCTCTCACCCATCCCTTCCTCCCACCTCAAGCCGCACCTCCATTTCCCACCTACTAACGTCATCCTGCCTCCTTGACCTGCCCGTCGTCCCCGGACTGACCTATCACCTCCCCACCTATACTCTCCTCTCCACCTATCTTCTCCTCTATCCATCTTTGGTCCGCCTTCCCCTCTCTCCCTATTTATTTCAGAACCCTCTCCCCATCCCCCTTTTCTGATGCAGGTTCTAGGCCCGAAACGTCAGCTTCTGTGCTCCTGAGATGCTGCTTGGCCTGCTGTGTTCATCCAGCCCCACACTTTGTTGTCTTTCTACTGCTACAACAAGGTGTATAGCTGGATAAACACAGCAGGCGAAGCAGCATCAGAGGACAGGAAGGCTGACGTTTCGGGCCTGGACCCTTCTTCTAAGGATGCCTATCATGAAGAAACTATCCTCCTCCCTCTCAAGCCTCTTTCTACTGCTATCATTAGTTCTGAGGAAGGGTCACTGGACCTGAAATGTTAACCCTGATTTCTCTCTGCAGATGATGTCAGACCTGCTGAGATTTTCAGCAATTTCTGTTTTTGTGGAGAAAGGAAGTATTGGGGAAACACAGTTGAATAGCACCAGTCCATAGAATTCAATGAGCTGACCCTTTTGCTTTCTCCAAATCCTTCTCCAAACTTCATGTCCCAATTCTTTACTGAGGACGTCAACCACTGATTGGCCACTTTCTCAGTCACTGACTAGGGGCCACAGGGGACAGCAAATGGTGGGAGCGAATGAGGATTATTCACTTCTTGCAGTACTTCACTGCAGGCGGAAAGAGAGAAAAAACATGCCGTCTCCTGTATCAGCTTTTCTGATGAAGGGTCTCGGCCCGAAACGTCAGCTTTTGTGCTCCTAAGATGCTGCTTGCCCTGCTGTGTTCATCCAGCTCCGCACTCTGCTGTGTCCTGTAATTTGGAGAATATCTTCCTCTGGATTGTTTACATACAAACTGTTCACTGCCTTCAAACCAGAGTTGTCATCAACTCCTGGCCTCTGCAACTGGTTCAATCAGCACTCCATCTTCGGGCAAAGTTTGCTCTCAACATTGTTATACAAAGAACAAACAAAATTACGGCACAGGAACAGGCCCTTCGACCCTCCAAGCCTGCGCCGATCGAGAACCTCTATCTAAACCTGTCACCTATTTTCCAAGGATCTGTATCCCTCTGCTCCCTGCCCATCCATGTACCTGTCCAGATACATCTTAAAAGACGCTAACTTGTCTGCGTCAACCACCTCGGCTGGCAATGCGTTCCAGGCACCCACCACCCTCTGTGTATAGAACTTTCCACGTATATCTCCCTTAAACTTTCCTCCTCCTTATGGACCAGACCAAGTCCCCTCAAAATATGTTAAGATAGCATGGACCCTCATGATTTCTTATTTTAAAGGTAAGTGCTGGGTGTTATGTTCTGGATGCAATTTGATTGGTCAAACTACCAGTCTTGAAGCAAAACGTGAAGCGTTAGTGTTCTGTCCTGTTTTTTGTTTATATGTTTCGGTTTACAGGACCAGAAATGATGCCAACTCCAGCAAGCCAAGGCACATAAATAACAAGCGAGACAGAACACCAATATTTCACCAGAGGCACACTGGTGATGCATGATAGCGTCATTTAAGATGTATCTGAACAGATACATGAATGGGCAGGGAGCAGAGGGATACAGTTCCTTGGAAAATAGGCGACAGGTTTAGATAGAGGATCTGGATCGGCGCAGGCTTGGAGGGTCGAAGGGCCTGTTCCTGTGCTGTAATTTTCTTTGTTCTTTGATGTTACTGAGCAGGCTCAGCAAGGAATGCTATAACCCCCACCCCCCATTGCTTATCAAAGCAGCAGTGTACACGTAACTCTGAATGAGTTCCAGTGACTTGTTTTTAAAAGCACAGCAAATCCTTTAAGAATTCTTGGTTTTGCAGCAGTATCCTACTCCCATTTCGGTCCATAAACCAAAAATACAGAAATGTAGAAAGATATCGTCTTTGCATGTCTCCACCCTTCCAAGAGATGAAACACCATTTTAAAAATGTATTTCACCAAAAGTATGTGACATACATGAAACAAAATACAAGTCTCCAATTCATTCTTTCCCCTCTGATGCAAAGTATGCAAATTTTCAATATTTCATAAAACTGGAATTTTCTCCATTATTTATTTTTTCCTACACATTTTTTGTGGGACGTGTGTGTTGCTGGCTGGGCCCAGCATTCCTTGCCCGTCCCTAGTTGCCCCTGAGAAGGTGGTGGTGAGCTGCCTTCTTCCTCCTTTTTTACATTCAGGACATTGCATCTGTGATCATGTTACCATTTCCAGGTATGTCGATAACTCTTTCACTAAATGATTAAAACATTAGACTCAATCTCACTTCAAGTTCTAAACTTTTTAAAGGAATGCCAGTGGATTACAGCCAGTAAAGATTAGTGTTTCTGTGTTGGCTATTCAGGGTGCAGAAGTATAAGTAATAATCCCAAAGTCTCCTTTTCTGTGGTACAGTGTTTCCTCTGGTATTCGTTTAGTTTCTCAGAAATATCTTCTGGCTTCACTACCCTGACTCATCTTCCAACCAGCTGTGGTTCTGTTTCATGACTATATTTTTCTGCAATCTATCCTAAATGTGGTTTATCCATCCAGTTGACACCACTGATGAACTGCAGCTGCTTTGGCTAGGTTCAGTTCTGTATCGTAAAAAGAAAGTAAATAGAAAATGAAGGATAAAAAAAGAACAAAGAGATCTTGGAGCACAGGTTCACAGTTCCTTGAAAGTGGAGTCACAGATAGATAGGGTAATGAAGAAGGTATTTGGGACGCTTGCCTTTATTGGTCAATGCATTGAGTAAAGGAGTGTGAGGTTATATTACAGCTGGACAGGCCATTGGTTAGGCCAGTATTGGAATAGTGCACACATTTCTGGTCTCCCTGCCGTAGGAAAGATGTTGTGAAACTTGAAAAAGTTCAGAAAAGATTTACAAGGATGTTGCCAGGGTTGGAGGGTTTGAGCTACAGGGAGACGCTGAATAGACTGGGGCTATTTTCCCTGGAGCATCAGAGGGTGAGGGGTGACCCTATAGAGGCTTATAAAATCCTGAGGACCATGGGTAGGGTAAATAGACAAGGGGGGGGGAAGTCCACAACTAGACGGCATAGGTTTAAAGTGAGAGGGGAAAGATTACTCCACATCAGCATCTACCATAGCTTGTCCTTTGGCCCGAGATGGTTTCCATGGCTCTAGACTCACCATCCAGTGCAAACCCCTGATGCATATCCATCCCATCACATCCTGTAAATGTTTTATAGTTCAATAAGATCACAGCTCATTCTTTAAAATGCTGGAGATTTCAGAGCAGATATCACTAATTTCTGCTCATAAAACAATCCCACCATCACAGGGATTAATCTGGTGAACCTTCGTTGCACTCCTGCTATGCAGGTATATCCTTCCTTAGTTAAGAACATAAGAAACAAGAACGGGAGAGGCCATTTGGCCCCTTAAGCCTGTCCCACTATTCAATAAGATTATGGCTGATCTGTCCCAGTGTTCAACCCATCTTTTGTGCTCTCTGCTCATAGCTCTCAACTCCTCAATATGTCAAAAATTCACCCATTTCCTCAGTATAGACTCTCAGTGATCTAACCTTCACAACTCTCTGAGGTAGAGAATTCCACACATTCACTCCCCCCCAGGAGGAGCGATTCCTTCACTTCTCAGTCTGAAGTGAATGTTCCCATATTCTGTAACAATGTGCCCTGGTTTGAGATTCCCCCCATCTACCCTTTCACACCCCCTCAGACTCTTTTACATTTCAATAAGATCACCCCCTCATTCTTCTAAACCCAGATGAGTAAAGACCCAACCTGTTCCAGCTTTTCTTGTTCAGTCAATCCCTTCATCCCAGGACTCAGCTGAACGAATCTCTCTTGAGCTGTTTCCAATGCCAACACATCCCTTCTTAAGCACAAGGATCAAACTGAACACAGTGCTCCAAGTGTAGCCTCACCTACACTCTGAACAAGACTTCCTGAGTTTTATACTCTGACACCCTGAGCAATAAAGGCCAAAATTGCATTTACCTTCTTAATTACTTGCTGCACCTGCTCACTAGCATTTTGTATTTGATGCTCAAGTATACCCAGATCCCCAGCCCCACACTCTTGGAGCCTCTCTTCATTTCGTAATGGTCTGCCTTTGATTCTTCCTACCTTATATATTCCTGTGTTAGACTTCGTGAGCCAAGTTTTTGCCCATGCACTCAGTGTATCTACAATCTTTTGTTCTCACCATAACATAAGAACCAGGAGCGGAAGTTGGCCATTCGGTCCTTCAAGCACCTCCACCATTCAATGCGATCATGGCTGATCTTTTTGTGGCCTCTGTTCCACCTGCCCAACCTCTCACCACAACCTTTAATTCCTTTACTGTTCAAAACGTGATCTATCTTAGTCTTAAAAAATATTTAACGAGGTAGCCTCAACTGCTTCACTGGCCAGGGAATTCCACAGATTCACAACCCTTTGGGTGAAGAAGTTTCTCCTCAATTCAGTTCTAAATCTGCTCCCCCCTCCCCCACTACTTAGAGGCAATGGCTCTCAATTCTAGTTTCACCCACCAGTGGACAAACCTCCCTGCTTCTATCTTATTTATTCCCTTCATGATTGTGTATGTTTCTATACGAATCCCCGCCCCCTCATTTTTCTAAATTCCAATGTATATGATCCCAGTCTATTCAATCTCACCTCAGAAGTCAACCCTCTCAGCTCCTGAATCTCCTCTGCACCCCCTCCAGTGCCAGTCCATCCTTTATTGAGCAAGGAGACCAAAACTGTACACAGTACCCCAGGTCTGGCCTCACCAGCATCCTGTACAGCTGCAGCGTAACCTCCCTGCTTTTAAACTCTATCCCTCTGGCAATGAAGGACAATATTCTATTTGTCCTTTTAGTTAGAGCAGCTCAGTGGCTCAGCGCTAGGGACCCAGGTTCGATTCCAGCCTCGGGTGACTGTCTGCGTGGAGTTTGCACATTCTCCCCGTGTCTGCGTGGGTTTCCTCCGGGTGCTCCAGTTTCCTCCCACAGTCCAAAGATGTGCAGGTTACGGTGGATTGGCCATGCTAAATTGCCCGTAGTGTTCAGGGGTGTGTGGTTATATGGGGATGGGTTTGGGTGGGATGCTTCAAGGGGCAGTGTGAACTTGTTGGGCCGAAGGGCCTGTTGCCACACTGTAGGGAATCTAATCTAACTACTTGCTACATCTGCAAACCAACCTTCTGCAATTCATGTACAATGTCACTGATGCCTCTCTGCACAACAGCAAGCTGCAATTTTTTACCGTTCAAATAGTAGTCCTTTTTACTGTAATTCCTACCCAAAAGGATGACCTCACATTTATCAACATTGTACTCCAGCTGCCATACCTTCACCCACTCACTTAGACTATCTATATTCCTCTGCAGACTTTCAGGATTCTCTGCGCACTTTGATCTACCACTCACTTCAGGGTTGTCCACAAACTTTGACACACTACACATGGTCCCCAACTCCAAATCGTCTGTGTAAACTGTAAACGATCATGGTCCCAACACTGATCCCTGAGGCACACTACAACTCACAGATCACCAACCAGAAAAGCACCTATTTATCCCCACTCTTGGCTTTCTGTTAGGTAACCAATCCTCTATCCATGCTGGTACACTGCCTGTGATACCGTGCACATTTCTCTTAAGACCTCATGACATGCCTTCTCACTTATTCTTGAACTGGCAGCAAATTTGGAAAAGTTACATGTTGTCACCTCCTCCAAGTCATTGTTATTCCTCAAATAATTAGTGTCCTCTTTCTGCATTGTAACAATTCTATGAATACATATAGATTTCAGCGGGCATGAATGAACGACATTATAATACTGACTGATTACCTAAAATTCATTGTTTGTGTAATTCTTTGCAAATGTGGGACTGTACAACGTGTATAGCCCAATCACAGAACCAAATCTAATGTTAGACTATTAGACTTTGCGAACACGAGCTGATTGAGTGCATTCAGGACATTGCCTACTGCAAAAATAATAATCATCGATAACACAGTGTGGAGCTGGAGGAACATGGCAGGCCAGGCAGCATCAGAGGAGCAGGGAAGTTGACATTTCAGGACGGGACCCTTCTTCAGAGTGTCAATGTCAGTGTCAACTTTCCTGCTCCTCTGATGCTGCTTGGCCTGCTGTGTTACTCCAGCTCCACACTGTGTTACCTCTGACTCCAGCATCGGCAGTTCTCACTATCTCTAATAATCATTGATGTTTTGTAGTCTTTGGTGGTAACAGTCTGTATTCTTTCCTCAGTCTCCGGCTCTTCTCTCAAGAAGGTGATGGCACATTTCCCCCTCCTCCCTTTTTCTCTCTCTCACCTATTTCTCATTATCCCCAATTAATAAAGCTGCTTCTGCAGCTAGTGGTCATTTGTCCAAGCCCTTCTGGTCCAAGACCATGGGAAGCTACCCATGGCATCAGGATGGCCATTGTCTCTTTGCCCACTTCTGCTTGAGGTTTACTTTACTATTCTTCGTAAAAACAAAGCTTGTTAGTACACCCATAGTGGGTTACGCATGAAACTGCACGAGGGGCAGAGAAACTGTTTGTGGTAGCCCAATGGGGCATGGTGACCTCTGAGCTTCTTGTAGATCATGTGACCTTTCATTTTGTTTCCATCAGAAATTTGGAAGGCTGCCATAACAGCAGTTAGCTGAAATCTCATGCTGCATGGTAAACATGAGGAGGAAAGCTCAATTTTTGAAGGAAGTGGGTTAGTAACTGTTCCATTTTTGAAAATATGGTGTTAATGGGAAGAGACAGATATAAAAAAATTCATCAAAACTGGCCTGGCCCATGCCATGTTTGTAAGAACCAGGACCCCACCAATTCCCAACCCTCAGTAAAGCAACCCACATCCTGCAAGGGAGCAAATAAGCCCCACCGACAGGAAGGAAAGAAATACTCTCAGAGATTACTCGCAGACCCTCACCATCAATGGAAACCAGCCCGGGAGATCATTATAAACTTGGCACCACCCTCACTGTCACTTTCCATCTGTATAGTACAGTCTTTATATCTGTCTTTGTTAATATCTCTGTCTCCAACCCCATCTGTGTCCGAACCTTTGTCCTTGTCACTATCTCCATCCTTGTGCAGGTTCCTCCTGGAGTTAGATTGTTAGCTGCCTCCAGACCAGTTGCTAATGAATCTCTCTGGGTGAAGGAGTACCTGTTGACCTCCAATTCCTACTGTTGGCTGCAGGATTAGGATCAGGAGTAGATCCTTCAACCCTTCAAACTCCACCTATCAATTTCATCACAGCTTAAAGGGACATGAGTGAACCAGAAGCGAAAACAGAAGTTGCTGGAAAAGCTCAGCAGGCCTGGCAGCATCTGTGAAGAGAAAATCAGAGTCAATGTTTCAGGTCAGTTCTGAGGAAGGGTCACCAGGCCCGAAGCGTTAACTCTGTGATTTTTCTTCACAGACGCTGCCAGACCTGCTGAGCTTTTCCAGCAACTTCTGTTTTCTAGCGAGTTTTGAGAAGATGTGTAGCTCAGGTTGAGGTTCTGGATGTGAGTTTGCTCGCTGAGCTGGAAGGTTAGTTTTCAGACGTTTCGTCACCTTTCTAGGTAACATCATCAGTGAGCCTCCGATGAAGCGCTGGTGTTATGTCCCGCTTTCTATTTATCTGTTGAGGTTTCCTTGGGGTTGGTGATGTCATTTCCTGCATTGGTAATAATCCGACACTTCCGCCATCTACAATCCGACCCCACCACCCAAGACATTTTTCCATCCCCACCCTTGTCTGCTTTCCGGAGAGACCACTCTCTCCATGACTCCCTTGTTCGCTCCACACTGCACTCCAACCCCACCACACCCGGTACCTTCCCCTGCAACCGCAGGAAATGCTACACTTGTCCCCACACCTCCTCCCTCACCCCTATCCCAGGCCCCAAGATGACTTTCCATATTAAGCAGAGAATCACCTGCACATCTGCCAATGTGGTATACTGTATCCATTGTACCCGGTGCAGCTTCCTCTACATTGGGGAAACCAAGTGGAGGCTTGGGGACCGCTTTGCAGAACACCTCCACTCGTTTCGCAATAAACAACTGCATCTCCCAGTCGCAAACCATTTCCACTCCCCCTCCCATTCTTTAGACGACATGTCCATCATCGGCCTCCTGCAGTGCCACAATGATGCCACCCGAAGGTTGCAGGAACAGCAACTCATATTCTGCTTGGAAACCCTGCAGCCCAATGGTATCAATGTGGGCTTCACCAGCTTCAAAATCTCCCCTTTCCCCACCGCATCCCAAAACCAGCCCAGTTCGTCCCCTCCCCCCACTGCACCACACAACCAGCCCAGCTCTTCCCCTCCCCCACTGCATCCCAAAACCAGTCCAACCTGTCTCTGCCTCCCTAACCCGTTCTTCCTCTCACCCATCCCTTCCTCCCACCCCAAGCCGCACCTCCATCTCCTACCTACTAACCTCATCCCACCTCCTTGACCTGTCCGTCTTCCCTGGACTGACCTATCCCCACCTCCCCACCGATACTCTCCTCTCCACCTATCTTCTCCTCTATCCATCTTCGGTCCGCCTCTGCCTCTGTCCCTATTCATTTCAGAACCCTCACCCCATCCCCCTCTCTGATGAAGGGTCTAGGCCCGAAACGTCAGCTTTTGTGCTCCTGAGATGCTGCTTGGCCTGCTGTGTTCATCTAGCCTCACATTTTGTTATCTTGGATTCTCTAGCATCTGCAGTTCCCATTATCTCTAATGTCATTTCCGGTTCTTTTTCTCAGGGGATGGTAGATTGGCTCCAAATCAATGTGTTTGTTGATGGAACTCCATCAACAAACACATTCATTTGGAGCGAATCTACCATCCCCTGAGAAAAAGAACAGGAAATGACATCACCAACGCAGGAAATGACATCACCAACCCAAGGAAACCTAAACAGATAAATAGAAAGCGGGACATAACACCAGCGCTTCATCGGAGGCTCACTGATGATGTTACCTAGAAAGGTGATGGATTGTCTGGGAACAAACCTTCCAGCTCAGTGAACCAGCTTACGCCCGGAACAAAATAAAGACCCACTCTTTTGTGGACCAAGAGGAGGAGAGTGCGACTGTGTTGGAGGTGGAAGGAAGACGTCGGGTTGGCTGTGCATCCTTGCAACCAGTGGATCTTAATGCTGGCTTCGGCCTAACGCTGGTTCAGGGGAGCAGCCAACCTGCAACGATGGCTGCGGCAAGTGCTCGTGCCCCAGGTCAGGGGGTCTGGAACACCATCCGTGTTTCCGTGAAGAAGGTGGATGAAGGTGTACCTGTGGACCGCACCTTGTTCGTGAAGAGGGTCCTGATGGACTGTTGTGGGTTCGCTGCTGCGGACATTTACTGCCTGCAGGATTTCCCCGGAGGAGGTTTTTACGATGTGACCTTCCGGAGTGCCAAGCTTTGCGAGCGCTTCCTGGAGGTTTTCAAGGAGAAAGGAGGTGAGGGCCCCCTCTCTGTATTGACCGCTGTCCCACTGTTTGTGATGCCAGCGCAGAGGAGCCGTATGGTGACTGTACACATGTACAACCCGCATGTGCCAGCAGTTGATGTCGTGACCTTCCTTGGAAGGTACGTGAAGGTGGAAGGGGACCTAACTGACATCATGGACCCCTTTGGCATCTGGACCAGTAAGAGGCAGGTCAAGGTGACGCTGAGGATGGACCCGGACGGGAACATCGTACACCCACCGTCCAGCTTCGCGATCGGCGGGAGCAGGGGCTACCTGACCTACGCAGGGCAACCTAAAGTCTGCCATGCCTGTGGTAGGTCAGGTCACGTGGCGGCCGACTGCAAAGCCACCATCTGCAGGAACTGCAGGGAGGAGGGACACCTTGCAAAGGATTGCCCACAAGAAAAAAGCTGCAACCTTTGTGGGGAAGCGGGCCACCTCTATAGGGCATGCCTGCAGCGGGGTACCACCTACGCCCAGGTCGCCGGCAGGGGTAATGCGGGGCCAGTCCCCCCGGAGGAGAGGAAGGCACCAGGGTCCTGCAAGGACCCCCCTAATGTGCAGGAGGGCCAGGTCGTGCAGGAGGGCCCAGCCCCACAGGATGGACCCGAGGCCAGCAAAGCGCCCCTGCAGGCTCCGATCCCCCCCGACAACCTGGAGTCGATGGAGGCGGCGACAGGCGACCCAGGGGAGTGGACAACAGTCCGGAAAGCGAGGAGGAAGGTGCGTCGACGGGCCCAGGAACCGCCAGCATGAGGTGGGAAGAGGCAGCTACAGGGGGGCTATGAGAGCTCCTCCGACGAGGGAGATTCGGAGAGGGCCCGCCCGAAGCAGAAGCTAAAGATCCCAAGGGAGAAGGAAAGCAGCACCCCGCTTCCAGGTGACGGGAGGCGTCCTGAGGCTCCCTCTGACACCCAGCCACGCGCCACTGGGGCCCTGGAGGGCCCCCCGGAACTTCCAGGCGGGAAGGAGGAAACAGCACATCCCCAGCCTGACCCAGAACCGGACTCTCCTGCCTCCGTACCCCCGACGGGGGGATGCCACCCGGAAGGCAGCACGGACGGTTTCCTGAGCCCGGAGAGCATCCAGCAGTTAGCCCAGGCAATGGGCATGAAGGGACAGATGGAGGGGCTGGGCCTTGGACTTGGGGAGGGTACTGCGGTCACTGCCCACAATGGAGGTACGAATTGCGAGCATTAATGTGCGCAGCGTCAAGTCAACCGCGAGATGTGTGTCCACGTTGGCCTACCTGACCACCATCAAGGCGGACCTCCTGTTTCTGCAGGAGTGCAGGATACCGCACCTCAGCAGGTACGGGAAATGGTCGGGCACCTGGACCTGTGGGCCTTCGATCTGGTCGGGGGGTAACAACTGTCGCTCCTCGGGCCTGGCTATTCTGCTGCGGGGGCACGACTTCACCATCTCTCAAGTTCAGGCGGTGGTGGGGGGCGCCTCCTAGTGGCTGACGTCACCTACAGGAATGCTCCCCTGAGGCTGATCAACATGTACGCCCCAGTGGTACGGAGTGAGCGGTTGGCCGTCCTGCAGCGGCTTCCACCCCTGCTGGCTACGTCCAGGCCTGTCATCCTAGGCGGAGACTTCAACTGCATCATCGATGCAGATGGAAGATCCGGCGTGGGGACAGCGGGTGGGGGGAGTCAACTGGACGTCACGTCCAGATTCCTGATGGGCACGGTGAAGGACGCCAAGCTGCTTGATGTCTTCAGCGCCCCTGCAGACGGAGCGCAGCGGAGGTACACCTGGTCGCGGCCAGACGGGTCTATTCACTCAAGGATAGACTTCCTGTTTGTGTCACGGGCGTTCTCGGTCAGGTCCACCGGTGTCGAGCCGGTGTTCTTCTCTGACCACTGCCTCCTGCTGGCCGACTGTCATTTACAGGACGACCAGCCGGCCGGCAAGGGGACGTGGAAGCTCAACACGGCTCTGTTGACCCCAGAGAACATCGAGGAGCTTAAGAGGGAGTACGTCGGTTGGAGAACCGTGAAACCCCTCTGAGTCTCCAGGCAACTGGTGGGAGACAGTGAAGGAGAACATCAAGAGGTTCTTTGCCCTCAAGGGTGTTCGGAAGGCGAGAGAGAGGCGGGGAAAGCTGTCGCGACTCCAGAAAAGGGTGCAGAACCTGCTCCTTCTGCAGTTGATGGGCGTCGATGTCATGGAGGACCTCTGCGAGGTGAGGGGCCAGCAAGCCTCGCTCTTCGCCGCGGAGGCCTCCAGGATAATCTTCCAGCCCAGGGTCCGCTCCGTGGAGCAGAACGAGACGTGCTCGCGTTT
The DNA here is from genome assembly GCF_030684315.1 of Stegostoma tigrinum. Classification (NCBI taxonomy): domain Eukaryota; kingdom Metazoa; phylum Chordata; class Chondrichthyes; order Orectolobiformes; family Stegostomatidae; genus Stegostoma; species Stegostoma tigrinum. Next base: position 110,776,132 of record NC_081359.1, on the reverse strand, counting down.
CGTCTTTCAGAAGGTGCACAAAGCGAGCTCTGTGCTTAGCCGGCTGAAGGAGGACGACGGCTCGGTGATGTCGTCTCGGCCCGACATTTTGAGGTTCAGCAGATCCTTCTATGCCGGACTGTATAACACGAAGCCTACAGACAGCACGGCCTCCGAGTTGTCCCTGTTGTCTATCATGGAGGTCTTAGACGACGGCACGAGGGAGTGGCTGGACCGGCCGATATCCCTGGACGAGCTGACCAGAGCCCTCAAGTCCTTGGAGAGGAATAAGACTCGCGGGAGCGACGGCTTACCGGTCGAGCTGTATTCCGCTCTGTGGGACCTGGTCGGCCAGGACCTGCTGGAGGTGTACGATAGCGCGCTTCGGGCAGGGGAAATGTGCAAGTCCCTGAGGAAGGGCATCATCACCCTCATTTACAAGAGGAAGGGGGAGAGGGAAGAAATTAAGAATTGGCGTCCCATTTCACTTTTGAACGTGGACTACAAAATCCTGGCCAAGGTCATAGCCAACCGGGTCAGGTCTGTCCTGGAGTCAGTGATTCACCCTGACCAAACCTGTGTTGTGCCGGGCAGGAAGATCGCTGAGAGCCTCGCGCTCATCAGGGATACGATCGCCTACGTGCAGGACAGGCAGGTGGACACCTGCCTCGTCAGCCTGGACCAGGAGAAGGCCTTCGACAGGGTCTCTCATGCTTACATGAGGGACGTCCTCTCCAAACTGGGGTTCGGGGAGGGCATCCGCAATTGGATCTGGCTGCTCTACACCAACATCGTTAGCGCAGTCTCGATCAACGGGTGGGAATCAGACAGTTTTCCCGTCAGATCTGGAGTCAGGCAGGGCTGCCCGCTCTCTCCTGCCTTGTTTGTGTGCTGTATGGAGCCCTTTGCCACATCCATCAGGAAGGACGTGAGCCTGAACGGTGTGACTATCCCAGGCAGCGGAGGCCTTCAGGTCAAGACCTCCCTGTACATGGACGATGTCGCCGTCTTCTGCACCGATCGTCGGTCGGTGAGTAGGCTGTTGGACATCTGCGGCCAGTTTGAACTGGCCTCAGGTGCTAAAGTCAATAGGGGTAAGAGCGAGGTCATGTTCTTCAGGAACTGGGACGACCGCTCCTTCATCCCCTTCACCGTCAGGACAGACTACCTGAAGGTGCTGGGTGTTTGGCTCGGTGGAGCTGGGGCGTGCACTAAGACTTGGGAGGAGCGTTTCACCAAACTGAAGCAGAAGCTGGGCAGGTGGACGCTCCAGTCCCTCTCCATCGCGGGTAAGAACCTGGTTATCAGGTGCGAGGGGCTTTCGGTACTGTTGTATGTGGCGCAGGCCTGGCCTATTACCTGGTCCTGCGCCGCTGCGGTCACCCGGGCCATCTTCCACTTCATTTGGGGGTCGAGGATGGACCGGGTCCGCAGAGATACCATGTACAAAGACCTGGGAAATGGGGGAAAGGGCGTACCGAACGCCACCCTCGCCCTGACGGCTACCTTTGTGTGCGGCTGCATCAAGCTGTGCGTAGATCCTCAGTACGCAAACACCAAGTGTCACTACTTACTGAGGTTCTACCTGTCCCTGGTGTTGCGAAGGATGGGCCTGGCCTCGTTGCCGCGGAACGCTCCGAGTAGTTGGACCGTCCCGTACCACCTGTCCTTGTGGAGAAATTTTTGAAAGGAAACACCTTTGACCACAAGGCCATCAGGCAGTGATCAGTACCTAGTATCCTCAAGACCCTTTGGGAAAAGGAGAGGGTGGATCCCGTCGTGTGGTTCCCCACGCAGACTGCCAAAGTCGTTTAGCAGAATGCCTCATCGCCAGAACTTTCAAACAAGCACAAGGACATTGCTTGACTGGCGGTGAGAGGGACTCTGCCAGTGCGATCCTTTATGCATGCCCGGAATCTCTGCACCACTGCACGCTGCCCTCGAGGTGGCTGCGGCGGGGGGGGGACGAGACTGTCGATCACCTCCTTCTGGAGTGTGCCTATGCGCAGGAGGTCTGGAGGGGGATGCAGTGGTATTTGTCGAGGCTCGTCCCGAGCAGCTCCGTGACGCGGGACTCCGTGCTCTACAGGCTGTTTCCTGGGACGCACAACGAGACCAACATCAACTGTGCCTGGAGGACCATCAATGCGGTGAAAGACGCTCTTTGGTCTGCCCGCAACTTGCTGGTCTGCCAGCTGAAAGAACTGACCCCGACCGAGTGTTGCAGACTGGCGCACTCCAAGGTCCAGGGCTACGTGCTGAGGGACGCGCTAAAGCTTGGGGCAGCCGCCGCCAAGGCGCGGTGGGGAAAGACCACCGTATGAAACCCCTCGCCCAGAATAGAAACAAGGGCACTATCTGGGAACTGGGTCCAGCCGGCGCCTTCCCCAACTGGTCAGGGGGCTAACAGGGACTGTGCGGGGTGACGACTGCCGGGGTATTTTCTTTGCTTTGTTTTTTTCTTCTTTGTCTTTTTTGCCTTTAGTTGACGTATGTACCCCCTGGGTAACCCGGAGCGGCTTGCATGGCTGGGTAGGTGTATAAAAATGTTTTATTTTTTGTGCATCTTATGAATAAAGTACATTTTCTCAAATTAAAAAAAAGTGACGAAACATCTGAAAACTAACCTTCCAGCTCAGCGAGCAAACTCACATCCAGAACTTCTGTTTTCGTTCCTCATTTTCAGCATTCGCAGTTCTTTCAGTTTTATGAGTGAACCACATTGGATTTTAAACACCAGTTGAAGACAGATTTCGGATCAGCATCACTGAGATTAGATTTCAATTCCAGCTGCTGGTCGGATTTGAACCTGTGCCTGTGGAAACGGCCTATGTATTATCAGCACAAAGAATATTCAGTCTCGACCACCATCTTACTCTAATTACAAATGTTCGCATTAATTATGGATGTTTTCCAGTTTACCACCACTCCCAAAGGCCTGACTCTATCATTTAGATGATGGCCCCTCATCTACAAACTCCCAATTAAAGGAAATAATTATTTCCTCTCCAGTCCTATCTGTTCCCGTTAACATGGTGAAAGTCTTTATCTCCTCGTGCTTTAATTTTCTAACTTCCTGGCAACACAAACATAGTTTGTAGAACCCCTGTGATTAAGATATCATTCTGATGAATCTACACTGAACTCTCTCCCTCAAGATCAGCTGTGAAGACATCCTAGAAAGATTTTCTGGAGAAGGGCCCCGACCGAAACTTCAACTTTCTTGCTCCCTCTGCCTGGCCTGCTGTGTTCCTTCAGCTCCGCACTGTGTTATCCCTGACTCCAGCATCGGCAGTTCTTACTGTCTGTTGGAAAGATTGTGGTTGTTTTACTAAGAACACAAAAGGCTGAGGGTTAGCTAATTGGACTGACACCATCTTGACTCTGAAATATATAGTTCCGTTCCCTCAGTGTTGCTGGGTCAAAATCCTGGGATTCTGTCTCTAAAGGTCTAACTACAGCACATGGACTGCGGCTCACCACCACAGGTGTGATTACATTAATCCCATTTTCAGGAGCCTATGGCAGAGCAAGTGTATATCTAAATACTGCTTAAATGTTACAGCAGAGTCTGACTCATCCACCTTTACAGGCAGTGAGTTCCCCCACAGTCTGGGTGTAAGCAATTCTCCTGAACTCCCCTCTTAGCCTCCCATCTCTGAACTTAAACCCATGCCCCATGTTTCTCCCTCTCTGCTCTTTCCAGCCCACTCATTATTCTAAAAGCCTCTATCAAATCTCCTGTCAGCTTTCTTCTCTCCAAGGAGAACAGTCCCAAGTTCTTCAATCTATCCTCATCGCTGATGTTTCCCATTCCTGGACCATTCTTATAAGTCGTGTCTGCATACTCTCCAATACATTTGCATCATTTCCCAAAATGTGGTGCCCCAGCTGGGGGTAAACAAGTGCCTTATTGTGAACAAACTGGTTGACTGTTACTGTCGGCATGATTTATACAGTCCATGAATTTGAGGATTTAAGCAGTCTTTTGAAGCACTGTAGCCCATGTGCTGTAGATAGACCCACAATACCCTTAGGGAAGGAATTCCAGGATTTGGACCCAGCACAGTGAAGGAACGGTGATATATTTCCAAGTCAGGGTGGTGAGTGGCTCGGGGGGGAAACGTGCAGAGGGGGTGGTGTTCCCATGTATCTGCTGCCCTTGTCCTTCCAGACGGAAGTGTTCGTGGGCTTGGAAGGTGCTGCCTGAGGATCTTTGGTGAATTTCTGCAGTGCATCTTGTCGATGGTACACACTGTTGCTACTGAGCATTGGTGGTGGGGGGAGTGGGATGTTTGTGGATGTGGTGCCAATCAAGCAGCTGCTTTGTCCTGGATGGGGTCAATCTTCTTGAGTGTTGTTGGGGCTGCACCCATCCAGGCAAGTGGGGAGTGTTCCATCACACTCCTGACTTGTGCCTTGTAGATGGTGGGACAGGTTTTGGGGAGTCAGGAGGGGAGTTACTTATCTCAGGATTCCCAACCTCTGACCTACTCCTGTGTTTATGTGATCAGTCCAGTTCAGTTTCGGGTCAGTGATAACCCCCAGGATGTTGATAGTGGTGGACTCCATTGGTAGAAAGGGTTTTAGGATGTTGTCAGATTGTGACAAGAATAAAGATAACACAGTGTGGAGCTGAGCAACACAATAGGTCAGGCAGCATTGGAGGAGCAGAAAAGCTGATGTTTCAGGTTGGGACCCTTCTTCGGAAATGGTGAGGGGGAAGGGAGCTCAGAAATAAATAGAAAGGAGGGATGGGGTTGGGGAAGGTAGGTGGGATGGTGATAGGTGAGTGCAGGTAGGGAGTGGTGGGATGGGTCAGTGAGGTGGGAGGGGCAGACAACTCTCTTGTCTCCTCGATCCATCTTCAGTCCGCCTCCCCCTCTCTCCCTATTTATTCCAGTTCCCTCTCCCCATCCCCCTCTCTGATGAAGGGTCTAGGCCCGAAACGTCAGCTTTTGTGCTCCTGAGATGCTGCTTGGCCTGCTGTGTTCATTCAGCTCCACACTTTGTTATCTTGGATTCTCCAGCATCTGCAGTTCCCATTATCTCTGATACAATTTTAACCTCACTGCAAAGCCTCTTCCAGGGATGCCTAACCTGAAGAAGTTACCCTTCTCCCACTGGACAAACCTCAGGGGACCTCACTCCCACTGCAACTCTCTTCGGTCCGCCTCCCCCTCTCTCCCTATTTATTTCAGAACCCTCTCCTCCTCCCCCTTTTCTGATGAAGGGTCTAGGCCCGAAATGTCAGCTTTTGTGCTCCTAAGATGCTGCTTGGCCTGCTGTGTTCATCCAGCCCCACACTTTGCTATCTCGGATTCTCCAGCATCTGCAGTTCCTGCTATCTCTGGGAGAGAAGATGGACAGGTTGCGTCAGGTCAAGGAGGAGGGGATGAGAGGGAGGGTTGGTCATGGGATGAGGCCAGGGTAGGGGTGGGAGATTTTGAAACTGGTAGTTCTTCCTATCTCTGTGAAAAGTGCAGTGCATTTTTCCTCATCGACGTATTCCATCAAAGCACCTACTGAAGCCCCTGTCCCCACTTCATGGTGAGCAGCAGCTGATAAAAGGAGTTGATCGATTAATCAGCCTGTCACATTTCCAATCCAGGAACTTGGCCAAACCTGGTCTTCATCATTTGATATCGAGGAGATTGAGGAGTTTGGATATGTTTCTGGACAGTTTCAAAAACTGAGAGGTGATCTTGTAAAAACTGACATAATCCTTACAGGGCTCGACAGTGTGGATGGAGAAGGGATTAGAGATGGTCTAGAGGATCTGGGAGAGTCCAGAACCAGGGGATACAGTGTCAGGGTAAGAGACAGACCATTACAGACTGAGATAAGGAGGAATTTCTTTGCTCAGAGAGATTGTGAACCTTTGGAATTGTCTACCTCTGTGACCTGCATCACTGAGTGTGTTCAAAAGAGAAATCAGTAGATTTCTAAATGTTAAAGACATTGAGGGAATAGTGCAGTAAGGTGCCATTAAGGTAGAGGGCTATAGATGGTCATGTCGAATGGGAAGCACAGGCGTGAGGGGCTGAATAGCCTTCTCCAGTTTCCTATATTCCTGTGACAGGTCAGCAGCCTGCATGCTATCACTTAGCCACTAGGTGGTGGTGTGGCTCTGTATTGCCTGTTTGATCCTGCCCATGTGTCCACAACAGGGACCGAAACCCCACAAAGACAGGGCAACTCTGCCAAATGCCATGTTGTGGTGACTTTGGAATATTTTGATACGTTCCACTCCAAAAGGCTACGGAAGCTGCAGTCAATCTGAAGTTTGCACGACAGAGTTTGATGGTTTTTTTTGAGTAAAGAAGGTAGAAGTGAAGGGAATGTAGAGAGATGGTACAGCTGGCAAGGACTGTTGTTGCGTTCTGCTTAAGGCAGCCTTCACAACTGATTCCAACGTTGAAGGGCTGTATTATTGTCAGGGTGAACAGAAAGGAGGGGGTGGGGATCTGAAAAGTCTGCAGGGTATGATCTCAGCCCGACTAGAAAAGGAGTGTTGCAGGTTTTGGTGCTGGGCCAGGTATGAGTGGAGTGAGCATTTGAGTTTGCGTGATCATTGTACCATGAGGTGTAGGGCAGTGGAGCAGAAGATCGCGGGCCAATCGTTATGATCTTGGTCACCAAAGTTTTTGTTAAAAAGAAGAAACCCCACCGCATCCCAAAACCAGTCCAGCTCTTTCCCTCCCCCCACCGCATCCCAAAACCAGCCCAGCTCTTTCCCTCCCCGAACCGCATCCCAAAACCAGCCCAGCTCTTTCCCTCCCCGAACCGCATCCCAAAACCAGCCCAGCTCTTTCCCTCCCCGAACCGCATCCCAAAACCAGTCCAGCTCTTTCCCTCCCCCCACCGCATCCCAAAACCAGCCCAGCTTTTTCCCTCCCCCCACCGCATCCCAAAACCAGCCCAGCTCTTTCCCTACCCCCACCGCATCCCAAAACCAGTCCAACCTTTCTCTGCCTCCCTAACCTGTTCTTCCTCTCACCCATCCCTTCCTCCCACCCCAAGCCGCACCTCCATCTCCTACCTACTAACCTCATCCCACCTCCTTGACCTGTCCGTCTTCCCTGGACTGACCTATCCCCTCCCTACCTCCCCACCTATACTCTCCTCTCCACCTATCTTCTTTTTTCTCCCTATGTATTCCAGAACCCTCTCCCCATCCCCCTTTTCTGATGAAGGGTCTAGGCCCGAAACGTCAGCTTTTGTGCTCCTGAGATGCTGCTTGGCCTGCTGTGTTCATCCAGCTTCACACTTTGTTATCTTGGATTCTCCAGCATCTGCAGTTCCTATTATCACAAATCTAAATCCCAGTTGTTTATTGAAGGAATGAAACAATAAGATTCGATAACATGATCTGAAACAAAATAATTGTTACTTTACAAGAGTCAGACAAAGCAAGCACTAAATACAAGCTTAGATAGCCTCCTCTACTCTAACTTCCAAACCCAATATAATTTAAATACATATTAACGGACAAGTTGCAGTTGATTATAGACTATAATGTACACATTAAGTGGCAGATGGAGTTAAGATGAACCTAATGAATTGGCTGAGCTGTCCATGCAGCATAGAAGTTATCAATTTCAGTCGCTAGGTCCTTCAAAACACCATAAAGTCTGAGTGCACCAGAGCCTTTTCTGCACAAACTGCTCAGCTGTATAAAAAGGGGCAGGAAGATCATGGAAAACTGTGTTCCCAGGGGCTTCCACAGTCAGCGAATCACTCTGGCCTTTCTGTCGCAGTAACAGTAACCCCAGACTGGTGTGTCTGCTCCCTCCACCCCCGGTACCAAGGGCAAGGATATCAGCTACGGGGCATCCTTCCGGGGTGGGGGGGAATGGCGGGGGGGGGGGGGTGCGGGGGGTGAAGACTCAGAAGCTGTTGTCCACATTGGAACCAACCACAGGAAAAGGGGCGAGGTTGTGGAAGCAGATTTTATGTGTTAGGAAGGAAATTAAAAAGCAGGACCTCAAGAGCGTTAATCTCAGGATTACACTGGGTGCCATGTGCTGGTGAGCCTGAGAAGAGGAGGATCAATTGATTGAACAGGGGGCTAGGGAACTGATGTAGCAGGGAGGGTGAAAGAGGCACTGGGAATGGTTCAGGGGAAGGTAGGACCTATACATTTTAATAGGCAGAGAGATTTACTCATGCTGCTGGGATGGGTTTAAGCGACGGGAAACCCAAAGTGGAAGGAATTTAGCTGGTAACAGGAAGTTGAAGAGTAACAAGCGAAGATACTGGAAGGATGTTTTCCACTGTGGGGCTGACTAGAACTAGGGGAACACAATTTAAAAAATAAGAGGACTCCCGATGTGATGGGGATAAGAATAATTCTTCTTCTGTCTGAGGATAGTCAGACTGTGGAATACTCTTACCGCAGAGAACAGCGGAACCCAAGTCTTTACATTTGTTGAAGATTGACTCAGACAGATTTTTGATAGACTGTGGGGGGAGCACAAAACTGGAGCTGACATCTTAACAGATTCACCAAGATCTTATTGAAAGGTGCAGCAGATTCAAAGAGGTGAGTGGTGTTCTCCAGCTCCTTGTTCCTCTCTATGATAGTTAATTATAGACGGTTTGTGATCACAGTTTCCTAATGCAGGCAGCCAACAACTTCTTATTGCAGCATTGTTTTGATAGTTTAATGAGTGTGTTAAGTAGCAGTTTAGATATGATACATTAATTAGTTAAAGTAACAGCCAGTTTCTTGTGGTTCAGTAGTAGCGTCCCTATCTCAGAGCAAGAAGGCCCACGTTCAAATCCCACCTGCTCCAGAGGTGTGTAACATGGCTGAATAGGTTGATTAAAAATATCTAGAACCATGAATATTAGGGATGGTTCACTGGTACTTGAGGACAAATAGACTGTGGGCGATGAATGTGTTATTAAAGTCTCATTAAAGTTGTGAAGGCAGGATTCTAATCTCTAATTGAGGTCTGGGCAGCTCTTCCCTGGGTGTTCCTCCTGCTCCTCTGGTCCACCTTCCATCTGTGTAAACAGCTCTGCCAGAACGACCTGATGAGGATCGCTACCTGATGTGACACACTTCTGGCCCTGCGACGCAGTAATGTCATGAGCATGTCTCTCTAAAAATATACTAACCACAAAACATTTGGTCAGAATATAAAAGGCATGGTTAGTAAGTTTGCGGATGACACCAAAATCGGTGGCATAATAGATGGTGAAGAAGGTTTTCCAAGATCACAAAGGGATCTTTATCAAATGGGTCAATGGTCTGAAAAATGGCAGATGGAGTTCAATCTGGATAAATGAGATGTACTGCATTTAGGTCGTACAGACAGGGGCAGGACTGATACAATTAATGGTAGGGCCTTGAGTAGTGTTTAGAACAGAGGGATCTAGGGGTTTGGGTATATCATACTTTAAACTTTGTATCACAGGTAGATGGGACGGCTAAAGGGCTTTTATCATGTTTGATTTCATTGCTCAGTGCTTTGAGTATAGGAGTTGGGAAGTTATGCTGAGGTTGTACAGGAGATTGGTGAGGCTCTTCGGGAGGACTATGTCGAGTTCTGGTAGCCCTGTAAGAGGAAGGATATTATTAAGCCAGAGAGGGTCCAGAGATGCTTTATCAGGGTGTGAAAAGGATTGAGCTATAAAGAAAGACTGGGATAATGGGAACTGCAGATGCTGGAGAATCTGAGATAACAAAGTGTGGGGCTGGATGAACACAGCAGGCCAAGCAGTATCTCAGGAGCAGGAAAGCTGACGTTTCGGGCCTAGACCCTTCATCAGAAAATTCTAGACCCAAAACGTCAGCTTTCCTGCTGTGTACCTCTAGCTCCACACTTTGTTATCCTAGAAAGACTGGGACTTCTTTCACTGGAGCATAGGAGGTTGAGAGGTGACCGTGTGGGGTTTTATAAAATAATGAGGGGTATAGATAGGGTTCATGGTAGGTGCCTTTCCCCAGGGTGAGGGATTTCAAGACTAGGGAAGACGTTTTTAAGATGAGAGAAGAGTGAATGAAAAAAGACATGGTGGCAAATGTTTCAGTCGGAGTGTGGTTCGGGTGTGGAATGAACTTCCTGAGGAAGTGGTGGATGTGGATATAATTACAATGTTTAAGAGACACTTGGATAAGTACAGGAATAAGAAGGTTTGGAGGGATATGGGCCCGGAACAGGCAGATAGGACTAGTTTAGCTTGGGATTACATTTGGCATGGACTGATCAGACCAAAGGATTTGTTTCTCTGCTGTTTGATTCTACACCTTAAACTGTGAGGCCAAAGTGACATTAGGACAGATATGGTGAATTGAGAGGCCAGGCCACTGAAATTACAGCTGCAATAGGCGGTACCATTCAGCATTGCACAGCAGACCAGGATTGAAGGAATTACGGAGATCTCAGGGAGTTGCGTGCCTGGAAGAGGTGACAGAGATTGAGCCGGGGTGGGGTGTCAGATTTTGGGATCGCAGAAGGGTGTGAAATCAAAGATGAGAATTTTAAACTTGAGGTATTGCCAAGCAGGGATCCCACGCAGGCACAGAGGCTGTGATGCAGTCAGTATGAGTGAAGGGATGGGCATCAGCTTCATATTTCCACCTCAAAACATCTTCTTGAGCTGTTTGATCATCTGCAAGGAGAGAATCCTCTTGGTTTGTTAAGGAACTTCCAATGCTCATTAATGCCTGCAAACGATGAATGTATTCAGAACAGGAGGATACACAGCCAGACGTAGTCTGTGTTGATCTGTGTTCGGGCACAAAATTGCTGCATTGTAATCCAATTCATCATTGATGTGATATCGTGTCAATTAATCATATTTCATATCTACATAGAATCAGTGATAGATGATGGAAAAGAATGGGGTCTTTTAGGCTATCTTGCCTGTCTTCTTTCAAGAGGCATGCCATTAATTTCAGATCTCTTCTTTCTCATAACCCTTTCAATCTTTTTTTCCTGTATTCATTAATGGAATGAGGGTGTCACCAACCAGGCAGTGTTTATTGCCCATCCCTAATTACCCAGAGGGCAGTTCAGAGTCAGCCACATTGCTGTGGGTCTGGAGTCACATGTAGGCTGGACCAGGTAAGGATGGCAGTTTCCTTCCCTAAAGGACATTCGTGAACGAGATGGGTTTTTCCAGCCATCGACAATGCATTCAGGGGTCATCATTAGACTCTTAATTCCGGATATTTTAACTGAATTCAAATTCCACCGTTGGCCGTGGCGGGATTTGAAGCCAGGTACCCTGAATGTTTTCTGGGTCATTGGATTAATAGTTCAACGATAATACCACTAGGCCCCTTTGAGTTATCTAACCCAAGGTTTAGAGGGATATGGACCAAATGCGGGCAAATGGGACTCATTCGGTTTAGGATATCTGGTCAGCTAGTATGAGTTGGGCCAAAGGGTCTGTTTCGGTGCTGTATGACTCTATAACAAATTCAATTTTGCCTCTGAATAGTCACTTCAATTTCTTGCTGTGTAATGTGGTCACTTTTGATCTCAACCATCAGCCTCTCAAAGCCATGTCACTCTGTTTTCTGAATCTCCCCAAAACTGGGAATGGTTTCCCCTTATTTCCTTGATGATTTGAAGCTGTCAGTTAAATCACAAGTAAATTGTCTTGCTGCCTGTGGCTCCTTTGAACACAGAACACAGAACATAGTATATAGAACATTACAGCACAATACAGGCCCTTCGGCCCTCGATGCTATGCCGACCTGTCATACCGATCTCAAGCCTATTTAACCTACACTATTCCATGTACGTCCATATGCTTGTCCAATGACGACTTGAATGTACCTAAAGTTGGCGAATCTACTATCATTACAGGCAAAGCGTTCCATTCCCTTACTACTCTCTGAGTAAAGAATCTACCTCTGACATCTGTCCTATATCTTTCACCCCTCCATTTAAAGCTATGCCCCCTCGTGCTCGCCATCACCATCCTAGGAAAAAGGCTCTCCCTATTCACCCTATCTAACCCTCTGATTACTTTATATGTCTCAATTAAGTCACCTCTCAACCTTCTTCTCTCTAAAGAAAACAGCCTCAAGTCCCTCAGCCTTTCCTCGTAAGACCTTCCGTCCATACCAGGCAACATCCTAGTAAATCTCCTCTGCACCCTTTCCAAAGCTTCCACATCCTTCTTATAATACAGTGAGTTTTGTACTGCTGCAGCATAACCTCTTTGTTCTGGAACTCGATCCCTCTATTAATAAAAGCTAAAACACTGTATGCCTTCTTAACAGCCCTGTCAACCTGGGTGGCAACTTTCAAGGATCTGTGTACATGGACACTGAGATCTCTCTGCTCATCTACACTGCTAAGAATCTTACCATTAGCCGTGTACTTTGCCTTCTGGTTACTCCTACCAAAGTGCATCACTTCACACTTGTCCGCATTAAACTCCATTTGCCACCTCTCAGCCCAGCTCTGCAGCTTATCTATGTCTCTCTGCAACCGACAGCATCCTTCGTCACTATCCACAACTCCACCGACCTTAGTGTCGTCTGCAAATTTACTAACCAATCCTTCTACGCCCTCATCCAGGTCATTTATAAAAATGACAAACAGCAGTGGACCCAACACCGACCCTTGCGGTACACCACTAGTAACTGGTCTCCAGGATGAACATTTCCCATCAACTACCACCCTCTGTCTTCTTTCAGCAAGCCAATTTCCGATCCAAACTGCTATATCTCCCACAATTCCATTCCTCCGCATTTTGTACAAAAGCCTATTGTGGGGAACCTTATCGAACGCCTTGCTGAAATCCATATGCATCACATCAACCGGTTTACTCTCATCTACCTGTTTGGTCACCTTCTCAAAGAACTCAATAAGGTTTGAGAGGCACGACCTACCCTTCACAAAACCGTGCTGACTATCCCTAATCAACTTATTCTTTTCTAGATGATTATAAATCCTATCCCTTATAACCTTTTCCAACACTTTACCAACAACTGAGGTAAGGCTCACTGGTCTATAATTACCAGGGTTGTCTCTACTCCCCTTCTTGAACAGGGGAACCACATTCGCTATCCTCCAGTCATCTGGCACTGTTCCTGTAGACAATGACGAGTTAAAGATCAATGCCAAAGGCTCGGCAATCTCCTCCCTGGCTTCCCAGAGGATCCGAGGATAAATCCCATCCAGCCCAGGGGACTTATCTATCTTTGGTCCCTCTTGTCTCTGAATCTCTGGGTTCCAGTCCCCCTCCAGGATGTTAATACAACAGGCTCACTAAGGGAGAGTGTCACTGTCAGATGTTCTGGGGCTTTCAGGATGGGATGTTAATGTGAGAGCCCACCTGAGCCAGCAGGTGATGCCACTCTGCTGTGACTTTGTCAACAAACAGCAGGGGGCAGAGTCTTGGTCTCCTTGGCCAATATCTATCCCTCAATGAAAAACACCAAAAGAAATAGGTCATTATCACATTGATGTTTATGGAATGTGTTGTGCACAGCATTGACCCCTCACATCCTGGGAGGGACATAAATGACGAACATGGTGTCTCCAAGTGAGACGAATCTTGGATTTAATTAGAGTAGGCTATGAGCCAGAGGAGTGACGTCAGGAAACAATTCATCACCCAAGAGGGAGTGAGCATCTGGAAATCTTCACACGGATGATCCCTGGAATAGTAGGTTTGACGTACGATGAATGGCTGAGGATCCTGGGATTGTATTCATTAGAGTTTAGAAGGTTGAGGGGAGATCTAATAGAAACTTACAAGATAATGTATGGTTTAGAAGGGGTGGACGCTAGGAAGTTGTTTCCTTTAGGCGGGGAGACTAGGACCCGAGGGCACAGCCTTAAAGTTAGAGGGGGTAAATTTAAAACTGAAATGAGACGACATTTCTTCAGCCAGAGAGTGGTGGGCCTGTGGAATTCATTGCCACGGAGTGCAGTGGAGGCCGGGACATTGGATGCCTTCAAGGCAGAGATTGATAACTTCTTGATCTCACAAAGAATCAAGGGCTACGGGGAGAGTGCAGGGGAGTGGAGTTGAAATGCCCATCAACCATGATTAAATGGCGAAGTGGATTCGATGGGCTGAATGGCCTTACTTCTACTCCTATGTCTTACGGTCTTATGGTCTTATGGAAATCTCTCCCCAAAACCCGTTGAACGCTTAAACTTGCAAATCATGAAATAAAGTAGGCCATTCAGCCCCTTAAGCCTGGAATTCCCTCCCTAATGGCATTGTTGGTCAACCCACGTGGACTGCAGCAATTCAAGAGGGCAGCTCACCAGCATCTCCTCAACAGCAACTAGGGACGGGCAATAAAACCAATGATACCTACATCCCAAGAATGAATAAAAACTCTCCTCCGTGATCTCTCTCTCCTTGGCCCTCTTACTCTGTTCCACGAGATCAATGAGATCACCTTTCATTGTTCAAAGCTCCAGGAATTCTTGACCCATTCAACCCCGTCTCTCCTCATTGGAAAACCCACACATTCCGGGAATTGGTCTGGTGGAACTTTGTTGTCCCTCCCTCTAAAGGCAATGAATCCCTCCTTAGTTGAGGAGACTGGAAGTGTACATGTGAATCAAGTATTGATTAAATCACAACAGTCCCAGAGAACCATAGGGCTGCTATCCTATTTCGTTCAAAAATCACACATTTTATTGACAGTCAATTTGGTGTTCTATAAATTCCTACTCGAGAAATAAAACCAGTCTGACTCCAAACCAAAACACAAACAGATTCTAAACAAAGGCCTCACACATAACATTCATTGTCTGACCTAAAATGTCACCTCTTCTTTCCACTGATAACACCTTTAGTTCTCTCAGAGCAGTGACTTGAAAGAAATGTGGGGATTTACAGATACGTATTAATCAATTAAAACCTTCTAACTGATTCAAGATTTTACAGCATTTTAGGTTTGTTTAGTACATCCTCATCAGTTGTGTGACAGTTTGATCTTTTACTAATAAATTCTGTGTTCTGTGTGCTTCCTTCACACTTCACCTAATGAAGGGGTACGCTCCAAACGCTTGTGTTTTCAAATAAACCCGTTGGTCTATAACCTGGTGTTGTGTGATTTCTGACCCTTACCAATCCAGTCCGACACCAGCACCTCCACATCATTGGTCTCATTACAGAGAGGGAGAGAGAGAAGAAGCAGGTGGTGACTTAACCTGGGGGTCACCACCCCTCAGGCCAGGGGGGACCTTGAGAAAGACAACCCCGAACAGTAATCTCAGCCAGTGTGGGAACTGAACTCACACTGTTGGTCTGCATCAAGTGACATGATACTGGATTGTAATAAACACAGAACATAAGAATCAAATAGGCAAAGACAGATATCCCCTGAGAGGCAATTACTGATTAAACAAAGCAGTGAAACAGTTCATTGATCTGCTGTTAAATGGGAGCATATGTACTTGCATGTGAACTGCCTTTGGGCAGCTGTCAGGGCAAGAGGCTCGAATATATCTTGGCTGGCATGCCTGGCTGTATTTCTGACACAGAGCCGCCAGTCGCCATGCTGCCTCCTCCTCACAGCTGCTCAGTTTGTCCTTGAGGCAGAGGTTCTGCCTGCTCTTTGTTGGTTTCACGGGAGAGGGGATGAGATGGGACATGTTGGGGTGATGGTGGATGGGTTTGGGCAGGTGGGGGTTTGGTGTTGGAAGTGAATAGGGTAGTTTTAGACCCTACAGCTGATTGAGTTGTGGGAGCTTTCGGAGTGCTCTGAGAGCCACATCTATTTTTAGCCTGGGTTCCTTGCCAAGTGTGTGTGACTCAGAGCAGCAAGACTCTGCAGGAGGATGTGTGCCTAAAGCTACTGTCAAGTTTCCAGGACACCATCGATCCAACAAGGCACCCATTGTGAACGTGAACGTTTCTGCGCCCACTACTTCAACGAAGAGCAGGAAGTTCTTCCTGATGTATATTTGTCCCAAGCTAAACACTAAAGGAAAAAAACCTATTGAAGTTGCTGGGATCTTGCTGTGCACAACATGTCTGCTCTGACTCCTACACTTCAGCAGCATTTATACGCCAAAACTACTCTATCAGCACTAAAGCACTTGGACTTGTCCGAAGGATGAGGAAGGCACTATATACGTGAAAGTCCATCTTCTTATTTTGAATCAGACAAGTTGCAGATCCCTGGAGAATGTGCCAGTCACACTGGCATTGAATTGAAGGAATATTAAAACACAGCTGTCAGCCAGAATTGGAATTGATAAGCAAACATTACAAACAGAAAGGACATTTCAAATGAAGCAAGTATTTAGTACCCCTTCTGAAATGGTGGTGAGCTGAAGTTGTGTCAAGTATGAATTGGAAGGCAGAAAGCTAGAATTCGTTTGTGAAAATAAGGAAGAGGCGTGTATAGTCCCTTTAAGAAGTGAGGTGCTTTTCTCAAATTTAAACAAAAATGTGTCTGTAAGCAGCTGAAGGGGGTATAGACAGTCTGAAACTGGCTGTTTGATTAGAAACCTCGGCTTGTTTTGATGTTTTGGCAATGAGCTGGAATCAACCAATTAATTTAAACCAAGCTCTTAGAGATTGAAAGCCAACTGAATGAATTCTGATGGTTTTGACAACCTTGGGCCAATGCTGTTGTAAGAAACTCGATAGGTCATCCAAGGTGTACAAGGAAAGGGTTTTTAAAATTGGTGTGAAAGTGAACAGCCATCTGAGAAATAAGTATCTGGCTCTCACAGCACTTCTCGCTGAGAGTCCTCACAGCAGACTTCACAGAGAAAAAAGCAGAAGAAATGGATTTATGACTTGAGAACAGCAGAAGAAAGGTGTGTAAACTTTGAGAGACAAAGTTTTAATTCATTTTCTCATTAGTTGGGTTTATGTAAATGGGACTTGTGTTTCCTGGAACAGCATACCAGTAGAATTTAGCTCAGTTAGGGAATAATGAGTAGTTAAGGGGGTATTGTTCAGTTTGTTAGTAATTCTGTTCATTTGTTCACTGCTAGGGTTAAATAAATAAATTGCTACTTGTTACTTATAAAGTGAATATTGGGGATTTTCTTTCATTTAACCTCTCCTTCTCTGTAGCAGGTTTAACCGATTGGACGAGCTTCTCTGGGTGTTTGGGTTTAAGTATTAAAGGGGACCTCTACTCCCACCCATAACAGACTGGGGGCTTGTGTTTCAGATTAATTATTAGAGGGATTTGATCTCCCCTTCCTAATGTGTTGGAGGTTCAAGCCCAGGATCTGGCTGGTTCATTTATGGAATCTGAATGGCTCGTTAATCAACTGCACCTCCCAGTTTCAAACCATTTCAACTGCCCCTCCCATTCCTCAGATGGCGTGTCCATCCTGGGCCTCCTGCAGTGCCACAATGATGCCACCCAAAGGTTGCAGGAACAGCAACTCATATTCCGCTTGGGAACCCTGCAGCCCAGTGGTATCAATGTGGACTTCACAAGCTTCAAAATCTCCCCCTCCCCCACTGCATCACACAACCAGCCCAACTCGTCCCCGCCTCCCTAACCTGTCCTTCCTCCCACCTATCCCCTTCTTCCACCTCAAGCCCCACCCCCATTTCCTACCTACTAACCCCATCCCGCCCCCTTGACCTGTCTGTCCTCCCTGGACTGACCTATCCTCTCCCTACCTCCCCACCTACACTCACCTTTACTGGCTCCAACCCCACCTCTTTGACCTATCTGTCTCCTCTCCACCTATCTTCTCCTCTATCCATCTTCTATCCACCTCCCTCTCTCTCCCTTTTTATTTCAAAACCCTCTTCCCCTCCCCCATTTCTGAAGAAGGGTCTAGGCCCGAAACGTCAGGCTTCCTGCTCCTCTGATGCTGCTTGGCCTGCTGTGTTCATCCAGCTCCACACGTGGTTATCTCAGAATTGGGCTTAACTAGAGACAAAAGAAAAGCTGAAATTGTGAAGTAGTTCGTCAAGGATTTAAGTATACCAGAGAAACAGGAAAGTGCAAGGGAGCTCAAAGAAAATTAAATTGCAAATAAGACAACTGGAGTTAGCCAGTAATAGAGAATTGAAACAGTTTGAATTATGGTTACAAGCAGAGGAAAAACAAAAAGAAAGGATATTCGTGTTGGAGTAGATGAAGTTGGAACCAGAAGAACAGAGACTTCAAATGGCAGTAGGAAAAGCACATGATAGAAATGAGGATGAGCCAACTCATTGTAACCAGCAGCTTGGCAGGGATATATACTAATATGTCCAAACGTTGCCAAAATTAGATGAAAAAGATGTAGAAGCCTTTTTCATTTCTGTTGAGGAATTGGCTGGGCAGATGCATTGGCCAGAGACTGTGTGTAACAGAACAAGTTGGTAGGCAGGTCTATAGAGGTGTTTGCAGCGCTGTTAGGGAAGGTCTCAGGAGACTGTGAAGGAGTGAAACAGGCTATTTTGAGTGCGTACGAATCAATACCAGAAGCATCCAGACAACAGTCCAGAAACATAAGGAAGGAACCAGGTCGGGCTTATATCAAGTTTGAAAGAATGAAACAGAGCAACTTCAACAGATGTCTGAGAGCATTAAAGATCCAAAAGACATATGAGAATCTTGGAGAGATTATTCTGCTGGAGGAGTTCAAAAACTCACTTCCAGAAAAGACAGGAACTCATGTTGAGGAACAGAAAGTTCAAACAGCGAGAAGAGCTGCTGAGTTGGCAGCTGAATACACATTAGCGCAAAAATCGAAATCTAGCTTCCGACAGGAATTTCATTCTGTGAGAAATAGAAGTTGGGGAAAAGGGTGATCCTTCAATAAAAAAAACAAAAAGTAGATCACACTAGCAGCAGTTTACTACAGGTGAGAGAAATAAAACCAAGAGGGTGAAAAGGAGGTGAAAGTCCTCAGGTGCTTTCCTATACTGGAGTGGGACACACAAAATCGCAGTGCTGGTGGATTCAGAAAGGCACTGGGAAAAAGAATGAGGTAAAGGAGACTAAACCAGTGGGATTGGTTGAGGTAGTGAAGAAAATCCCAAGAGAAGTTGAGGAGCTGCAGGGGAGTGCACAGCCTAGTCACAGGCTGGATACTGAGATGATGCCTGATCTCTACAAAGACTTCATCTCTGTGGGTGAGGTTTGCTCAGTAAGATCAGTGAGAGAACACAAGGAAGTTAAAATATTGAGAGATAAAGGGGCTAGCCAGTCTCTAATAGTGAGAGATGAAAGTATTTGCATTCCTTCTGAAATGTTACCCAAGAGAGTGGTAATCTGTGGAACAAATGGAGGGAGATTTAGTCTTCCTCTGTGTACGATCAGGTTGCGGATTCCAATCAAGACTGAAGAAGTGACAGCGGGAGTGACTGAAAGTGTCAATTCCAGGAACACAGTTTGTTCTTCGAAATGACCTAGCAGGATCTACAGTAGGAATGGTGTCCCTTGCAGTGGAGCAACCGAAGGAAAACCAGGGAAGTGAGGACTTAAAAAGAAAAATACCCTGGAATTTTCCCAAACTGTGTGGTGACAAGATCCCACAGTGATAAGTTAAAGAAAGAAGGGAAAACCAAAGAGAGAGATGAAGGAGTTGAGGTTCAGTTAGCTAACACCCTGTTTGATGAGATGGTAAAGGAAAATCCTGAACAGGAAGAGGATCAGTCAGAAGTGTTTAGTTCTGAAAGATTAATTGAGTTACAACAAAAATGTGAGACAATAAAAGGGTGCTACCATAAAGCGCATTTGGAAAAGGAATCAGAATGTATTTCCGAATGTTATGACCTTAAGATAGATTCCTAAGATGCACATGGAGACCGTAGCAGGTTAGTGAGGAAGGAGAAATGTGCAGACGTTCACCAGATGGTGTTACTGGTCATATACAGGTGGGAAGTATTGTAGGTAGCACATGAATTGCCTGTAGGATGTTATCTGGGACTGAGGAAGAAGCAGAGGTGTTTCTGTTGGCCTGGATTACATAAGGATGTGGTTGAGTTTTGTCATAACTGTCATACATGCCAAATAGTAGGAAAGCCACAGGCAGGAACAAATCTAGAGCCTTTGATGCCAATTCCCACGTTTGAAGAGCCTGCTTTCATGGGGGTTATGATTGATTGTGTAGGCCCCCTCCCCAAATCCGAAAGTGGGAAACAGTATTTGCTAGCTATAATGGTTTCCAGGTCTCCGGAAACAATTCCATTATGGAACGTTGAGGCAGAAAAGGTTGTGGAGGAGTTGCTTGCTTTCTATACCTGTCATGGATTATCCAGGGAGACCCAGTCAGACCAAGGATCCAACTTTACTTCCAAACTATTTAAGGAGGTCATGGGTAGTTTAGGCATCAAACACTTTAAATCAAGTGCGTGCCATCCTGAATCCCAGGGAGCGTTGGAAAGGTGACATCAGACCCTAGACACCATGCTGAGGGCATATGGTTTGCCATTGGAGATGCCCCGAATGACTCCATTGAAGCTGCTATTTGGACACAAAGCAAGGGGGCCTTTAAAATTAGTTAAAGAAAATTTAATAGCTCCACAAGTCAGAGATCTCACAGTTGGATTATATACGTGAGGTGAGAGAAAGATTAAACAGATTAGCTAAATTAGCTAGACAACATATGAAGGTGGCGCAGCATCTAATGGAGCAAGAAGCAGATAAGAAATCTAAAATAATAAAATGTGAGGCTGGATGAACACAGCAGGCCAAGCAGTATCTCAGGAGCACAAAAGCTGACGTTTCGGGCCGAGACCCTTCATCAGAGAGGGGGATGGGGAGAGGGAGCTGGAATAAATAGGGAGAGAGGGGGAGGCGGACCGAAGATGGAGAGCAAAGAAGATAGGTGGAGAGAGTATAGGTGGGGAGGTAGGGAGGGGATAGGTCAGTCCAGGGTAGACGGACAGGTCAAGGAGGTGGGATGAGGTTAGTAGGTAGATGGGGGTGCGGCTTGGGGTGGGAGGAAGGGATGGGTGAGAGGAAGAACCGGTTAGGGAGGCAGAGACAGGTTGGACTGGTTTTGGGATGCAGTGGGTGGGGGAGAAGGGCTGGGCTGGTTGTGTGGTGCAGTGGGGGGAGGGGACGAACTAGGCTGGTTTAGGGATGCAGTAGGGGAAGGGGAGATTTTGAAACTGGTGAAGTCCACATTGATACCATATGGCTGCAGGGTTCCCAGGCGGAATATGAGTTGCTGTTCCTGCAACCTTCGGGTGGCATCATTGTCACACTGCAGGAGGCCCATGATGGACATGTCATCTAGAGAATGGGAGGGGGAGTGGAAATGGTTTGCGACTGGGAGGTGCAGTTGTTTGTTGCGAACTGAGCGGAGGTGTTCTGCAAAGCGGTCTCCAAGCCTCCGCTTGGTTTCCCCAGTGTAGAGGAAGCCGCACCGGGTACAATGGATGCAGTATACCACATTGGCAGATGTGCAGGTGAACCTCTGCTTAATGTGGAATGTCATCTTGGGGCCTGGGATAGGGGTGAGGGAGGAGGTGTGGGGACAAGTGTAGCATTTCCTGCGGTTGCAGGGGAAGGTGCCGGGTGTGATGGGGTTGGAGGGCAGTGTGGAGCAAACAAGGGAGTCACGGAGAGAGTGGTCTCTCCGGAAAGCAGACAGGGGAGGGGATGGAAAAAGATGACATTCCACATTAAGCAGAGGTTCACCTGCACATCTGCCAATGTGGTATACTGCATCCATTGTACCCGGTGCGGCTTCCTCTACATTGGGGAAACCAAGCGGAAGCTTGGAGACCGCTTTGCAGAACACCTCCGCTCAGTTCGCAACAAACAACTGCACCTCCCAGTCGCAAACCATTTCCACTCCCCCTCCCATTCTCTAGATGACATGTCCATCATGGGCCTCCTGCAGTGTGACAATGATGCCACCCGAAGGTTGCAGGAACAGCAACTCATATTCCGCCTGGGAACCCTGCAGCCATATGGTATCAATGTGGACTTCACCAGTTTCAAAATCTCCCCTTCCCCTACTGCATCCCTAAACCAGCCTAGTTCGTCCCCTCCCCCCACTGCACCACACAACCAGCCCAGCTCTTCTCCCCCACCCACTGCATCCCAAAACCAGTCCAACCTGTCTCTGCCTCCCTAACCGGTTCTTCCTCTCACCCATCCCTTCCTCCCACACCAAGCCGCACCCCCAGCTACCTACTAATCTCATCCCACCTCCTTGACCTGTCCGTCTTCCCTGGACTGACCTATCCCCTCCCTACCTCCCCACCTATACTCTCTCCAACTATCCTCTTTACTCTCCATCTTCGGTCCACCTCCCCCTCTCTCCCTATTTATTCCAGCTCCCTCTCCACATCCCCCTCTCTGATGAAGGGTCTAGGCCTGAAACGTCAGCTTTTGTGCTGCTGAGATGCTGCTTGGCCTGCTGTGTTCATCCAGCCTCACATTTTATTATCTTGGAATTCTCCAGCATCTGCAGTTCCCATTATCTCTGATACTAAGAAATCTAAAATTTGCACATATGGCCATGGGGATGAAGTGTTGCTGCTGTTACCAGTGGAAGGAGATCCCCTCAAAGCTAAATTTAGTGGTCCTTAAGGAATTGAGAAAAAGCTAGATAGGAAAACAAATTTATCGGGTATGTCATGTGAATATGCTGAAACATTACTACAACAGGAACAGGTATTAGTTACAGCCACTCAGAGTGAGGATTCACATCCAGATGATTTGGGTTTTGATGTGCCTCAGAATAAATTGAAGAATGAGGAAGTCCGTAGAGAATGGGATAGGGTAGTGAAGTATCGGTTGTAGGATCAGGGAACTGAACTAAAAGGCTTGTTGCAGCAATTTGAGGACATATGTCAGACCAGGAGAGGTGATGCCCTAATGGTATTATCGCGGGACTGTTAATCCAGGGTTCGAACCCTGCTACGGCAGATGGTGGAATTTGAATTCAATAAAATATCTGGAATTTAAAAATCCAATGATGACCAAGAATCCATTGTTGATTGTTGGGGAAAACCCCATCTGGTACTAATGCCCTTTAGGTCACACCGCAGATTAGGATTGCTGAGGGGGATAGCGAATGGGTGACCAAAAGGCAGAGGAAGAGCAGGAAGGCTGTGCAGGTGTCCCCTGCAGTCATCTCCCTCCAAAACAGGTATTCCGTTTTGGATACTGTTGGGGGAGATGGCTCACCAGGGGAAGGCAGCAGTAGCCAGGTACATGGCACCGTGGCTGGCTCTGCTGTACAGAAGGGTGGGAAAAAGAGTGGAAGGTAGTCATTGGGGATTCAATTGTAAGGGGAGTAGATAGACGGTTCTGCGGTCGAAAACGGGACTCCCGAATGGTATGTTGCCTCCCACGTGCACGGGTCAGGGATGTCTCCGATTGGCTGCAGAACATTCTGAAGGGGGAGGGTGAACAGCCAGTTGTCATGGTGCATATAGGCAGAAAACGGGGTGAGGTCCTACAAGTAGAATTTAGGGAGTTAGGAGCCAAGTTTAAAAAGTAGGACCTCAAAGGTAGTAATCGCAGGCCTGCTACCAGTTACAAATTCTGCTCCGTCTTGACCCCCAACACTGAGTGAATCCCAGTCAATGTTGGGAATATTAAAATCTCCCATCACCACCACCCTGCTTTTCCCTACACCTTTCCATTATCTGTTTACATATTTGTACCTCTATCTCACGTTCCCTGTTGGGAAGCCTGTAGTACAGCCCCAACATGTGCTAGTCAGTGCAGAAATGAAAGAATAGCCAGGATGAATGCGTGGCTTGAGAGATGGTGTAGGAGGGAGGGGTTCAGATTTTTGGGACATTGGAACCGGTTCTGGGGAAGTTGGGACTATTACAAATTGGACGGTCTACACCTGAGCCGGACTGGAACCAATGTCCTTGGGGGTGCTTTTGCTAATGCTGTGGGGGAGGGTTTAATCTAATGTGGCAGGGGGATGGGAACCAAATATTGGACAGAAAAGAGGTAGTAACGAAAGCTTGTAGGGAACTAGATAATGGAGTCAGTATGACTAAAGGGAATAGTAGTCAGGGAGCAGATGATGAACACAAAGGGACAGGTGGTCTGAGGTGCATTTATTTTAATGTGAGAAGTGTAGTAGATAAGGCAGATGAGCTTAGGGCTTGGATCGGTACCTGGAAGTATGATGTTATTGCTATTACTGAGACTTGGTTGAGGGAAGGGCATGATTGGCGACTAGTTGACCCAGGATATTGATGCTTCAGGCGGGATAGAGAGGGAGGTAAAAGGGGTGGAGGAGTTGCAATACTGGTCAAAGACGATATCACAGCCGGACTGAAGGAGGGCCCCATGGAGGACTCAAGCAGTGAGGCAATATGGGTAGAACTCAGAAATAGGAAGGATGCAGTAACAATGCTGGGGCTGTACTACAGGCTTCCCAACAGGGAATGTGAGATAGAGGTACAAATATGTTAACAGGTAATGGAAAGGTGTAGGAGAAACAGGGTGGTGGCGATGGGAGATTTTCATTTTCCCAACATTGACTGGGATTCACTCAGTGTTAGGGGTCAAGACGGAGCGGAATTTGTAAGGTATGTCCAGGAGGGTTTTCTAGAGCAGTATGTATGTAGTCCAACCCGGCCAGGTGGTTGATATTACAGTAGGGGACTACTTTGGAAATAGCGACCACAATTCCGTAAGTTTTACAATACTCATGGACAAGGATGGGAGTGGTCCTAAAGGAAGAGTACAAAACTGGGGGAAGGCCGACTATACCAAGATTCGGCAGGATCTGAGGAATGTAGATTGAGAGAAACTGTTTGAAGGTAAATCCACATTTGATCTGTGGGAGGCTTTTAAGGAGAGGTTGATTCGCGTGCAGGAGAGACATGTTCCTGTGAAAATGTGGAATAGAAATGGCAAGATTAAGGAACCATGGATGACAGGTGAAATTGTGAGACTAGCCAAGAGGAAAAAGGAAGCAAACGTGAGGTCTAGGCGACTGAAGACAGATGAAGCTTTGCAAGAATATCGGGAATGTAGAGCGAATCTGAAATGAGGGATTAAGAGGGCTAAGAGAGGACATGAGATATTGCTGGCAAACGTGGTTAGGGAAAATCCCAAAGCCTTTTATTCATATATAAAGAGCAAGAGGGTTACCAGAGAAATGATTGGCCCAATTAAGGACAAAAAAGGAAAGTTATGCGCTGAGTCAGAGAAAATGGGTGACATTCTTAACGAGTACTTTGCATCAGTATTCACCAAGAAGAGGGACATGGCAGATGTTGAGGTGAGGGATAGATGTTTGCTTACTCTAGGGCAAGTTGACATAAGGAAGGAGGAAGTGTTGGGTATCCTAAAAGGCGTTAAGGTGGACAAGTCCCCAGGTCCGGATGGGATCTATCCCAGGTTACTGAGGGAAGCGAGGGAGGAAATAGCTGGGGCCTTAATTGACATCTTTGCAGCATCCTTAGACACGGTGAGATCCTGGAGGACTGGAGACTTGCTAATGTTGTCCCTTTGTTTAAGAAGGGCAGCAAGGATAATCCAAGTAATTATCGATTGGTGAGCCTGACGTCAGTGGTAGGGAAGCTACTGGAGAAGATACTGAGGGATAGGATCTATTCCCATTTGGAAGAAAATGGGCTTATCAGTGATAGGCAACATGGTTTTATACAGGGAAGGTCATGTCTTACTGACTTAATAGAATTCTTTGAGGACGTGACAAAGTTGATTGATGAGGGAAAGGCTGTAGATGTCATATACATGGACTTCAGTAAGGCATTTGATAAGGTTCCCCAAAGCAGGCAGATGGAGACAGTGAAGTCGCATGGGGTCCAGGATGTGCTAGCTAGATGGATAAAAAACTGGCTAGGCAACAGGAGACAGAGGGTAGTAGTAGAAGGGAGTTTCTCAAATTGGAAACCTGTGGCCAGTGGTGTTCCACAGGGATCTGTGCTGGGACCACTGTTGTTTGTGATATATGTAAATGATCTGGAGGAAGGTGTAGGTGGTCTGACCAGCAAGTTTGCAGATGACACTAAGATTGGTGGAGTAGCTGATAGTGAAGGGGACTGTTAGAAATTACAGCAGAATATAGATAGACTGGAGAGTTGGGCAGATAAATGGTAGATGGAGTTCAATCCAGGCAAATGTGAGGTGATGCATTTTGGAAGGTCAAATTCAAGGGCGAACTATACGGTAAATGGAAAAGTCCGAGGGAAAATTGATGAACAGAGAGAGCTGAGTGTTCAGGTCCATTGTTCCCTGAAGGTGACAATGCAGGTCAATAGGGTGGTCAAGAAGGCATATGGCATGCATTCCTTCATTGGACGGGGTATTGAGTACAAGAGTTGGCAGGTCATGTTACAGATGTATGAGACTTAGGTTCGGCCACATTTAGAGTATTGTGTACAGTTCTGGTCGCCACATTACCAAAAGGATGTGGATGCTTTGGAGAAGGTGCAGAGGAGGTTCACCAGGATGTTGCCTGGTATGGAGGGTGCTAGCTATGAAGAGAGGTTGAGTAGATTAGGATTATTTTCATTAGAAAGACGGAAATTGAGGGGGGGACCTGATTGAGGTCTACAAAATCATGAGGGGTATAGACAGGGTGGATAGCAAGGAGCTTTTTCCCCAGAGTGGGGGACTCAATTACTAGGGGTCATGAGTTCAAAGTGAAAGAAGGAAAGTTTAAGGGAGATATGCGTGGAAAGTTCTTTACACAGAGGGTGGTGGGTGCTTGGAACGCGTTGCCAGTGGAGGTGGTAGACGCAGACACGTTAGCGTCTTTTAAGATATATCTGGACAGGTACATGGATGGGCAGGGAGCAAATGGACACAGATCCTTAGAAAATAGGTGACAGGTTAGACACAGGATCTGCATTGGCGCAGGCTTGGAGGGCCGAAGGACCTGTTCCTGTGCAGTAGGTTTCTTTGTTTCTTTGTTTCTTTGAAACTGCCATCATTACCAGGCCTGGCCTACATGTGACTCCAGACCCACAGAAATGCGGTTGACTCTTAACTGCCTTCTGGGCAATTAGGGATGGGCACTAAATGCTGTCTAGCCAGCGACACCCTCATCCCCTTTGTGAATAAAGAGGGGAAAAAATGTAGGAATAGACGGGGAATACTAATACTATAGTACATGAGACTGAAGTAGGGACTGCTGTTCCAAAAATAAAAACACCCCTCCAGGCTTAACCCTCTGAAGCCACACAGGTACAGAAGGAAGTAAGGTGATGTTCCAAGAAGACATTGTTGAGCTGAGTCAAAGTGTGTGGAGTTCTCTGATCGTCTTGGTTCCCAAACCTAATGGTTCTCAATGATTCCACATGGATTATTGGAAGGTCAATACCATAATAAAATGGGACTCCTACTCAATTCCAACGCTGGATGACTGTGTTGAAAAAATTGGACAAGCCACTTACATCGCAAATTTGGACTTACTTTGTGCTTTGTCAGAGAGAGTGAAAGACAGTTCTCTAAATGGGCTGGTATCAATTCCAAATATTACCCTTAAAAATGAAGAATGCACCAGCCACATTTCAGAGACTAATGAACAGAGTTGTGGCAGGATTGACTAACGATGCCATCTGTATAGAAGACTGAGTGACCATTAACATGAGTGACTCTTAACTGCCTTCTGGGCAATTAGGGATGGGCACTAAATGCTGTCTAGCCAGCGACACCCTCATCCCCTTTGTGAATAAAGAGGGGAAAAAATGTAGGAATAGACGGGGAATACTAATACTATAGTACATGAGACTGAAGTAGGGACTGCTGTTCCAAAAATAAAACTGAGTGACCATTAACCGTTTGTGGAAAGATCACATGGCCCATTGAAAGACTACAAGGGGCAAACTGGTTATAAATTTAGCAAAAACTGAATTTGTGAAGGCAGAAGTGATGTTCTAGAGTCATAAATGTCAATCAGTTATTTTTCACAGAAACTCAATCCCCACCAGAGAAAATACTTCACCGTTGAAAAACAATGACTGAGTTTGGTACTGGCCTCACAACATTTTAATGTTTATGTTTCAAACAATGTTTCGGAGGCCATTGTATATACAGACCACAACTCTCTCACAATTTTGGAAAGATTTAAGGACAAAAATAGGAGACTATTTCGTTGGAATCTCATGTTACAGGCTTTGAATTTACAGATTGCACGTGTAGTGTATTGTTAAAATGTTATTGCATATGTGTTGATGTGGGTTTAAAAGAAA
The DNA here is from genome assembly GCF_030684315.1 of Stegostoma tigrinum. Taxonomy (NCBI): domain Eukaryota; kingdom Metazoa; phylum Chordata; class Chondrichthyes; order Orectolobiformes; family Stegostomatidae; genus Stegostoma; species Stegostoma tigrinum. The sequence goes on along the minus strand of NC_081359.1, from coordinate 110,748,088 downwards.
ATGCCTAGATTAGATAGAACTGGTATGGCCCAAAGTTATACATGTATGTAGAATTAGTATGAAAGGTGTAACTTTAGATTACTAACCTATGTATATTGTGATAATTGTGTTAAGATTTTTTAAAAAATCACAATGATGGTTCATTCTTTTCTTAAGTGGGGGGATGTTATGAAGTTGTGTAATCATGAATTGGAAGGCAGGAAGCTAGAATTTGTCAAAAAATGGTAAGGAATCAGAGTGTATAGTCCCTCGAAGAGGTGATGTGCTTTTCCAAGCTTGGAGATTTAAGTGAAAAATGTGTCTGTAAGCAGCTGAAGAGGGTACTGACAGTTCTGAATATGAAACATGTATCAATTGGTTGTATGATTGGAAACAGAATCACAGAAACCCCACAGTGTGGAAACAGACCCTTTGGCCCAACAAGTCCACACTGACTCTTAGAGTATCCCCCCCAGACCCATCCCCCTACGGCCAATCCATCCTAACCTGCACATCTTTGAGCTGCGGGAGGAAACTGGAGTACCCAGAGGAAACCCACGCAGACACGGGAAGAATGTGCAAACTCCACACAGACGGTCGCCCGAGGCTGGAATCGAACCCATGTCCCTGGCGCTGTGAGGCAGTAGCAGTGCTAACCGCTGAGCCACCGTGCCACCCAAACCATAGAAACGTAAAAGATAGGAGCAGGAAGAGGCCATTCAGCCCTTTGAGCCTGCTCAGCCATTCTTCGCGATTGTGATTGATCATCCAACACAATAGCCTAATCTTGCCTTCTCCCTATAACCTTGGATCCCATTTGCACCAAGCACTGTATCTTGTCGCCCTTTGAATACATTCAATGTTTTGGCATCAACTACTTCCTGTAGTAAACTAATTCAGCAGGGGGATGGGAACCTGAATTGTCGCTCCAGTGTACAGGAGGTTGAGAGTAGTGAGGTCATGAATAAGGTTTCAAGGTCGCAGGGGTGTACCGGCAGGCAGGAAGGTGGATTGAAGTGTGTCTACTTCAATGCCAGGAGCGTCCGGAATAAGGTGGGTGAATTTGCAGCATGGGTTAGTACCTGGGACTTCGATGTTGTGGCCATTTCAGAGACATGGATAGAGCAGGAACAGGAATGGTTCTTGCAGGTTCCAGGATTTAGATGTTTCAGTAAGATCAGGGAAGGTGGTAAAAGAGGGGGAGGTGTGACACTGTTAGTCAAGGACAGTATTACAGTGGCAGAAAGGATGTTTGGGAACTCGTCAACTGAGGCAGTATGGGCTGAGGTTAGAAACAGGAAAGGAGAGGTCACCCTGTTGGGAGTTTTCTATAGGCCTCCGAATAGTTCCAGAGATGTAGAGGAAAGGATAGCAAAGATGATTCTCGATAGGAGTGAGAGAGACAGGGTAGTTGTCATGGGGGACTTTAACTTTCCAAATATTGACTGGGAACACTATAGTTCGAGTACTATAGATGGGTCAGTTTTTGTCCAGAGTGTGCAGGAGGGCTTCCTGACACAGTATGTAGACAGGCCAACAAGGGGCGAAGCCACATTAGATTTGGTACTGGGTAATGAGCCCGGCCAGGTGTTAGATTTGGAGGTAGGTGAGCACTTTGGTGATAGCGATCACAATTCAGTTACATTTACTTTAGCGATGTAAAGGGATAGGTATATACCGCAGGACAAGAGTTATACCTGGGGAAAAGGCAATTATGAGGCGATTAGGCAAGATTTAGGATGCATAGGATGGGGAAGGAAGCTGCAGGGGCTGGGCTCAATTGAAATGTGGAGCTTGTTCAAGGAACAGCTACTGCATGTCCTTGATAAGTATGTACTGCCAGGCAGGGAGGAAGTGGTCGAGCGAGGGAATGTGGTTTACTAAAGAAGTTGAATCTCTTGTAAAGGGGAAGAAGGAGTCTTATGTAAAGATGAGGTGTGAAGTCTCAGTTATGGCATTTGAGTGTTACAAGTTAGCCAGGAAGGACCTAAAGAGAGAGCTAGGAAGAGCCAGGAGGGGACATGAGAAGTCTTTAGCAGGTAGGATCAAGGAAAACCCTTAAGCTTTCTATTGGTATATCAGGAATAAAGGAATGACTAGCGTAAGATTAGGGCCAGTCAAGGACAGTAGTGGGAATTTGTGCTTGGAGTCCGAAGAGATAGGAGAGATGCTAAATGAATATTTTTTGTCAGTATTTGCACAGAAAAAAGACGATGCTATTGAAGAGAATACTCAGATACAGGCTATTAGACTAGACAGGATGAGGTTCATAAGGAGGAGGTGTTAGCAATTCTGGAAAGTGTGAAAATAGATAAGTCCCCTGGCCTGGATGGGATTTACCCTGGGATTCTCTGGGAAGCCAGGGAGGAGATTGCCGAGCCTTTGGCTTTGATCTTTATGTTGTCATTGTCTACAGGAATAGTGCCAGATGACTGGGAAGGATAGCAAATGTTGTCCTCTTGTTCAAGAAGGGAGTAGAGACAACCCCGGTAGTTACAGGCCAGTGAGCCTTACTTCAGTTGTGGGTAAAGTGTTGGAAAGGATTATAAGAGATAGGATATATAATCATCTAGAAAGGAATAATTTGATTAGGGATAGTCAGCATGGTTTTCTGAAGGATAGGTCGTGCCTCACCAACCTTGTTGAGTTATTTGAGAAGGTGACCAAACAGATGGATGAGGGTAAAGCGGTTAATGTGGTGTATATGGATTCAGTAAAGCGTATAATAAGGTTCCCCATGGTAGGCTATTGCAGAAAATACGGAGGCGTGGAATTGAGCGTGATTTAGCGGTTTGGATCAGAAATTGGCTAACTGAAAGAAGACAGAGGGTGGTAGTTGATGGGAAATGTTCATCCTGGAGACCAGTTACTAGTGGTGTAACGCAAGGGTCGGTGTTGGGTCCACTGCTGTTTGTCATTTTTATAAATGACCTGGATGAGGGCGTAGAAGGATGGGTTAGTGAATTTGCAGACGACACTAAGGTCGGTGGAGTTGTGGATAGTGTAGAAGGTTGTTACAGGTTACAGAGAGACATAGAGCTGGGCTGAGAGGTGGCAAATGGAGTTTAATGCGGAAAAGTGTGAGGTGATGCACTTTGGAAGGAGTAACAGGAATACAAAGTACAGGGCTAATGGTAAGATTCTTGGTAGCGTGGATGAGCAGAGAGATCCCAGTGTCTACGTGTATAGATCCCTGAAAGTTGCCACCCAGGTGATAGTTTTGTTAAGAAGGCATACAGTGTGTTAGGTTTTATTCCAGAGGGATCGAGTTTCGGAGCCATGAGGTCATGTTGCAGCTGTACAAAACTCTGGTGCGGCCGCACTTGGAGTATTGTGTACTGTTCTGGTCGCCGCATTATAAGGAGGATGTGGAAGCTTTGGAAAGGGTGCAGAGGAGATTTACTAGGATGTTGCCTGGTCTGGAGGGAAGGTCTTATGAGGAAAGGCTGAAGGACTTGAGGCTGTTTTCGTTAGAGAGAAGAAGGTTAAGAGGTGACCTAATAGAGAAATGCAAGATGATCAGAGGATTAGATAGGGTGGATAGGGAGAGCCTTTTTCCTCGGATGGTGACGGCGAGCACGAGGGGAGATAGCTTTAAATTGAGGGGACAGATGTCAGAGGTAGGTTCTTTACTCAGAATAGTAAGGGCGTGGAATGCCCTGCCTGCAACAGTAGTAGACTCACCAACTTTAAGGGCATTTAAATGGTCATTGGATAAACATATGGATGGTAACAGAACAGAGTAGGTTAGATGGGCTTCAGATTGATTTCATAGGTGGGTGCAACATTGAGGGCCGAAGGGCCTGTACTGCGTTGTAATGTTCTATGTTCTATGTTCACCACTTTTTGGGTGAAGAAATGTCTCCTCATCTCTGTTGCAAATGGTCTACCCTGAATCCTCAGGCTGTGACCCCTGGTTCTGGACAAGCCCACCATCAGGAACATCCTCCCTGCATTGACCCTGTACAACCCTGTAGAATTTGATAAGTTTCTATGAGAATCCCCCCTGATTCGTCTGAACTTTAGTAAAAACAATCCCAACCTACTCAATCTCTCCTCATGTGTCAGACCTGCCATCCCTGGAATCAGCCTGGTAAACCTTCGCTGCACTCCCTTAAGAGCAAGAGCATCCTTCCTCAGAAAAGGAGATCAAAACTGCACACAATATTCCAGGTGTGATCTCACCAAAGCTGTGTATAACTGCAACAACATATCCCTGCTCCTGTACTCGAAACATCTCACAACGAAGGCCAACATACCATTTACCTTCTTTACCACCTGCTGCACCTCCATGCTTATCTTCAGCAACTGGTGCACAAGGACACCCAGGTCCCACTGCAGACTCTCCTCTCCCAATTTACAGCCATTCAGGTAGTAATCTGCTTTCTTGGTTTTGCATCCAAAGTAAATAACCAAACATTTATCCAAATTATACTGCATCTGCCATTGATTTGCCCAGTCACCCAACCTGTCGAAATCATGCTAAAGGATCTCTGTATCCTCGTCACAGCTCACCCTCCCACCCAACTTGGTATCATCTTCAAACTTTGAGATGTTACATTTTGTTCCCTCATCCAAATCATTAATATACATTGTGATTAGCTGGGGTCCCAGTACTAACTCCTGTGGCACCCAACTAGTTACCACCTGGCAATTCGAAAAGGATCCATTAATTTCTACTCTGTTTCCTCTCGCCAACAGTTTTCTGTCCATCTCAATACACTTTCCCCAATTCCACGTGCTTTAATCTTGCGCATTAATCTTTTATGCAGGACTTTGTCAAATGCTTTCTGATAGTCCAAATATACTACATCGATTGGCTCCCCCTTGTCAACTCTACTAGTTACATCTTCACAGAATTCCAACGGATTTGTCAAGCATGATTTTCCCTTCATAAATCCATCCTGACCATGTCTCATCCTGCCATAGCTTTCTAAATGCTCTGCTATAAAATCCTTCACAGTGGATTTGGGAATTTTCCCCACTATTAGTGTTATTCTTACTGGTCTATAATCCTGTTTCCTCTCTATCTCCCTTTTTGAATATTGGGGCAACATTATCACTGTCCAAACTTCAGGGACTATTCCAGTTTCTACAGAATCCTGGGAGATAACCACTAATGCATCCATTCTTTCTAGAGCTACTTCCTTAAGCACTCTGGGATGTAGATTAGCAGGCCCTGGGGATTTATCAACCTTCAATCGCAACAATTTTCCCAGCACCATTTCTCTATTACTATTGATCACCCTCAGCTCTTCCCTCTCACTAAATCCTACATCCAACAATTCTGGCATCTGATTTTTGTTCCCTTTTATGAAGACAGAACCAAAGTACACATTCAGGTCCTCGGCCATTTCTTTGTCCCCTATTATACATTCCCTCATTTCTGCCTGTAGGGACCTACATTTGGCTTTATCAATCTCTTTCTCTTCATGTACCCACAGGATTGTTTAGGTGTTTTGGAAGCTAGCTGGAATCAGCCAATTAATTTAAACCAAGCGCGTAGCAATTGAAAGGCAATTGAATGTAATTCTGATGGTTTTGACAACCTTGGACCAATGTTGCTACAAGAAAATTGATATGACGTCCAAGGTGTACAAGGAGAGGGTTTTTGAAAATTGGTGTGAGGGTGAACGGCCATCTGAGAAATAAGTATCTAGCTCTCACAAGAAATCACTAAGCTCTTTAAGGAAGCACCATCTAGCCATGAAAGGTACCACAGCACTTCTAGCTAAGAGTTCTCACAGAAGACTTCACAGAGAAAACATCCCTGACAGGCAATCAGCAGAAGAAAGACACTTATGGCTTGAGAACGGCAGAAGAAAAGTGTGCAGATGCTTTAGTGACTAAGTTATTAAATTTTTTATTAGGTGAGTTTATATAAGTGGGAATTCTATTTATTAGAACAGAATACCAGTGGAATTTTGTTTAGTTCGTGAATAGTTAGAAGTTAAGGGGGAATTGTTCAGTTTGTTAGCCATTCTGTTAATTCGTACGCTGCTAGGGTTAAATAAATAAATTGTTATATATTACTCATTAAGTGAATATCAGGGACTTCCTTTCATTTAACTTCTGCCTCCCAAACTGTTTAACAGATTAGGTGATTTTCTCTGGGTGTTTCAGGCTTAATCATTAGAAAGGGACCTCTACTCCCACTGTAACAGATTGGGGCTTGTGTTTCCATTTTAATTAAGAGGGGTTCAATCTCCCCTTCCTAACAATGCCTTCTTGACTCGCTGCAGTCCATGTGCTTTAGATAGACCCGCAATACCTTTAGGGAGGGAATTCCAGGATTTTGACTCAGCGACACTGAAAGGACAGTGATATATTTCTAACTCAGAATGGTGAGTGGCTCGGAGGGGAACTTTCAGGGGGTGGTGTTCCCATGTATCTGCTGCCCTTGTCCTTCGAGATAGAAATGGTCGTGAGTTTGGAAGGTGCTGTTTAAGGAGCCTTGGTGAATTCCTGCAGTGCATCTTCGAGATAATACACACTGCTGCTACTGAGCATCAGTGGTGGAGGGAGTGGATGTTCACCATGATGGATAGGGTAATGATTAAGTAAGCTGGAACAAAAATACAGATTGCTGCAAAAGCTCAGCAGGTCTGGCAGCGTGTGTGGAGAGAAATCAGAGTTAACATTTAGAGTCACAGTTTCAGAACTCAGTTCTGAGGAATTGTCACTTGACCCGAAACGTTAACTCTGATTTCTCTCCACAGATGCTGTTGGACCTACTGAACATTTCCAGCACTCTATTATTTTTCTGATTTACAGCATCCGCAGTTCTTTCAGTTTTGATCTAGTGAGCTGCATTGTTCTGGATTGAACTTAAGGAAAAGGAAGCTGGGATCTGAAGATTCAGGGTTTTGTGACCTCTAAAAGGAAGGGAAGGATGGTGAGCAGATGTGTTGGTATGGGAAGGATTTAGTATGATAGCAAGGTATAATGTTGGATTGGATGATGTGTAATCTGTTTGGGTGGAGCTAACAAATAACAAGGAGAAGAAGACTTTGGTGCGAGTAGTCAATAGGACCCCTCACAGCAACTGTTCAGTAGGACAGGTTATCACTGAGATATGTAAGAAAAGCAGTAAACTTATTATAGATTAATTTAATCTTCATGTAGACTGGGAAATGATGAATGATGACAGACATTTAGAAAGGTCACAAAGGTGAGATGGGAAAGATTTTAAAAAGGCATGAGGGGCAATTTCTTTACACCTGAGAGTGGTTGGTATGTGAAATAAACTTCCAGAGGAAGTTGTGGATGTGAGCACAATGTTTAAAGTGATGGAAAGTGTCAGTAACAGCGCTACCCAGCAGCACCTGCTCAGCAATAACCTGCTCAGTGACGCCCAGTTTGGGTTCCGCCAGGACCACTCAGCTCCTGACCTCATCACAGCCTTGATTCAAACGTGGACAATAGAGCTGAATTCCAGAGGGTGAGGTGAGAGTGACAGCCCTTGGTATCAAGGTCACTTTTGACCAAGTGTGATATCAAGGAACCCTAGCAAACTGTGAACCAATGGGTATCAGTGGGACAACACTCTGGTGGTTGGAGTCATACCTGACACATAGGAAGATGGTAAAATGTGAGGCTGGATGAACACAGCAGGCCAAGCAGCATCTCAGGAGCACAAAAGCTGACGTTTCGGGCCTAGACCCTTCATCAGAGAGGAAGATGGTTGTGTTTGTTGGAGGTCAATCATCTCAGCTCCAGGACATCGCTGCAGGAGTCCCTCAGGGTAGTGTCCGAGGCCCAAACATCTTCAGCTGCTTCATCAATGACCTTCCCTCCATCATAAGGTCAGAAGAGGGGATGTTCAATGATTGCACAATGTTCAGCACCATTCATGACTCCTCAGGTACTGAAGCAGTTCATGTTCAAATGCAACAAGATCTCGACAATACCCAGGCTTGGGCTGACAAGTGTAAAATGATATTCATGCCACATAAATGCCAGGCTATGCCCATCACCAATAAGAGACAATCTAACCACTGCCCCTTGACATTCAATGGTGTTACCATCACTGAATCTCCCACTGTCAACATCCTGGGGGTTACCATTGACCAGAAACTCAACTGGATTCACCACATAAACACAGTGGCTATAAGAGCAGGCCAGAAGCTGGGAATACTGCAGCGAGTAACTCCCCTCCTGAATCCCCAAAGCCTGTCCCACCATCTACAAGGCACAAGGCAGGAGTGTGATGGAACACTCCCCACTTGCCTGGATGGGTGCAGCCCCAGCAACACTCAAGAAGCTTGACACCATCCGGGACAAAGCAGCCACTTGACTGGCACTAGATCCACGAACATCCACTCCCTCCACCACCGAAGCTCAGTGGCAGCAGTGTGTACCATCGACAAGATGCACTGCAGAAATTCACCAAAGATCCTCAGGCAGCACCTTCCAAACCCACAACCACTTCATCTAGAAGGACAAGGGCAGCAGGCATATAGGAACAATACCACCCCTAATTTCCCTTTCAAGTCACTCCCCATCCTGGCTTGGAAATATATCACCGTTCCTTCAATATCGCTGGGTCAAAATCCTGGAATTCCCTCCCTAAGGGCATTGTGGGTAAAATCAATGCATCGGACTGCAGTTATTCAAGAAGGCAGCTCACCACTACATTCTCAAGGGACAGGCAAGAAATGCTGGACCCAGCCAGCGATGCCCACGTCCCTCAAACGAATAGAAAAACATATCAAATTGACAGTGATGGCCACATGGACAAATTCATAGGGTGTATTTAGGACTGTTTCCCAGAACGATCTGTCAGGGTTCAGGCTATTTGGATCTGGTGGTGTGCAATGAGATAGGTTTAATAAATGATGTGAGAATCAAAAGCAAAAATTCCGCTAGTGAACAGTGACCATAACATGGTAGAATTTGGCATTCAGACTGAGCGGGAGAAGCTTGGGTCAGAAACATTTTGATCTAAATACTAATATGAGAAATTACACAGGAATGGGAACAAGGTTGACTACAGTGGACTGACAAACGGGTTCAGCAGCAAAGATGGTTGATGAATGATGGCAAACATTTAAGAAGGTTACAAAGGCGAGGTGAGAAAGATTTTAAAAAAACCTGAGGGAAAATGTACTTAGACTGAGAGTGGTTGTACAAGAAATGAACTTCCAGAGGAAGTTGTGCATATGGGTACATTTACAATATTTAAAAGACACCTGGAGGAGTACGTGAATAAAAATTGTTTGGAGAAATATGGACCAGGAGCAGATAGGTGGAGCTGGATTAGTCTGGGCGCATGGTTGACATGGACTGCTTGGACCAAAGGGTCTGCTTCCACACTATATGGCCCTTTGACTATCACCTGGCCTCCAACGCTGATTCTACTTCCTTCCCATAGACGCTGCTAGACCTGCTGAGTTTTGTCAGAAATTTCTGTTTTTGCTTCAAAAAATGTTCAGCAAACCCACAGCAAAGATGAAAACCAGTGAGTCAGAAGTCACAAAGTGTCTAGGCCCGAAACGTCAGCCTTCCTGCTCCTCTGGTGCTGCTTGGCCTGCTGTGTTCATCCAGCTCCACACCTTGTTATCTCAGGTTATAGTCCAACAGGTTTATTTAAACTCAGTTCACCTGAGGAAGGAACAGTTTGCTGAAAGCTTGTGATTTCAGATGGACATGTTGGATTATAAGCTGGTGTCATTTGATTTAAGACATTGACTCCAGTCCAACATCAACACCTTCACATTATGTATCCCAGCAAGGAATCCTTGGAAAGGGACAACCCTATATTGTTATTCAGGGTAGTTAAGGACAGTTTCAAATTGAAAGAATAAACGTAGAAATGGCAAAGATTAATAGCAAATCAGAGGATTGGGAAAGTCTTTTAAAAGTTAAAAAAAAATTGACAATAAAAGGTAAAGTGGGAGAAAATAAAGGACAAACAAGCACCAAACAGAAAAACAGACAGTGAGAATCAGGAAATGCTAGGAGAGGAATATTTGCAGGAGTGGATACTCATAACATTCTCAAGATTCTGAAAAGCACATGACTTAACGCAGTCCAGTTCCCTAACGCGGTCTGTGAGGAGCTGGAGTTGCCAGCACTCGCAGGTGAGGCCAGCAGGGATATTAATAATGACCCTATCGCCTCCCACATCCTACAAGAGGAGCCCGAGCTTCAACCCCGTCTATTCTAGATTGCCAAGAGAATATACAAAAGTAAACTTACCTGTCCAACCCTCTACACAGTCTTTGGTTAAAGGGGGAGGATGGGTGGGAGACACCACACGTGTAGTTTTTCCCATTTGGACAATGCCCGAATATAATAGTTCAGTTCCCGGCATGTGCTTTCACCTCTCCCGCCGCTCCAAACCTCAGGAGGGGGAAAAGGAATAGGCTGACAGCACATGGATCCTCTGTGGCCGTTCCCCTCAGGAATAAGTATACCACTTTGGGTACTGCTGGGGGGCATGACTGACCGAGGAGAGCCATAGCAGCCAGATCTCTGGCACTGAACCTGGCTCTGTGGCTCAGAAGGGAATGGGGGAGCGGGGTGGTGTAGAATAGTAAACCGGTATTGATCGGAGATCTGCCGGTTAGGGGAACAGACAGGAGATTCAGTGGTACTGAACGAGACTCCCGGATGGTATGTTGCCTCCTCAGTGCCAGGATCAGGGATGTTTCGGATCGAGTCTACAGGATTCTTAAAGGGGAGGGTGAGCAGCCAGAAGTCGTGGTACACATCAGTACCAATGACATTGCTAGGAAACGGGATGAGGACCTGAATATAGGGAGTTAGGATGGAAGCTGAAAGCCAGGACAAGCAGCACAGGTTTCTCAGGATTACTACCAGTGCCACAGGCTAGTGATGCTAGGAATGGAGAGTGAATGCAGCTGAACGCGTGTCTACAGAGCTGGTGTAGGAGGGAGGGCTTCAGGTTTGTGGATCATTGGGATACCTTCTGGTGAAGGTGGGACCTGTACAGGAAGGACGGGTTGCTCCTCAACTGGAGGGGCACCAATACCCTGGGTGGGAGGTTTGCTAGAGCTCTTCAGGAGGATTTAGACCAGCTTGGCAGGGGGATGGGAACCGGAGCTACAGATCAGAGGATGGGGTAGCTGGGTTCAGACAGATAGAGCAAGCAGAGAATCTGTAGGGAAGGATAAGCCGTTGATAGGGCAAAGTTGCAGTCAGTGCAATGGGTTGAGGTGTGTCTACTTCAATGCAAGAAGTGTCAGGAATAAAGGTGACCAACTTAGACCATGGATCAGTACTTGGAAATATGATGTTGTGGCCATTACGGAGGCTTGGATAACACAGGGGCAGGAATTGTTGTTGGATGTTCCAAGGTACAGATGTTTCAAAGGAAATAGGGAGGGAGGTAAAAGAGGTGGGGGCGTGGCATTGCTAGTCAGGGATGGTATCACAGCTGCAGAAAGGGAGGTCATGGAGGAGGGTTTGTCTACTGAGTTAGTATGGGTGGAAGTCAGAAACAGGAAAGGAGCGGTCACTTTGTTGGGAGTTTTCTATAGAGCCCCCCAATAGCAACAGAGACACTGAGGAACAGATTGGGAGACAGATTTTGGGAAGGTGCAGAAGTAATGGGGTTGTTGTCATGGGTGACTTCAACTTCCCTAATATCGACTGGAACCTTCTAAGTGCAAAAAGTTTGGATGGAGCAGATTTTGTCAGGCGTGTGCAGGAAGGGTTTCTGACCCAGTATGTAGATAGGCCGACTAGTGGGGAGGCCATATTGCATTTGGTGCTTGGCAATGAACCAGGTCAGGTGTCAGATCTCTCGGTGGGACAGCATTTCGATGATTGTGATCACAACTCCCGGACCTTTATTATAGTCATGAAGAGGGATAGGAGCAGATGGTATGGGAAAGTATTTAATTGGGGGAGGGGGAATTACAATGCTATTAGGCAAGAACTGTGAAGCATTAATTGGGATCAGATGTTCTCAGGGAAATGCACGACAGAAATAAAACATAGAACAGTACAGCACAGTACAGGCTCTTCAGCCCACGATGTTGTGCCAAACGTTTACCCTAAACCTAAGGTCTATCTAACCCCCACCCCTACCTTATACTGTCATCCATATGCCTGTCTAATGGACGCTTGAATGCCCCTAATGAGGCCAACTCCACTACCCTCTCCGGCAATGCATTCCACGCCCCTCCCACTGTCTGAGTAAAGAACCTACCTCTGACATCTCCCCTGTATCAACCTCCACTCACTTTAAAACTATGCCCCCTTGTAATAGCTACCTCCATCCGAGGAAAAGGTCTCTGACTGTCCACTCTATCTATACCCCGATCATTTTGTACACCTCTATCAAGTCACCTCTCATCCTTTGTGGTTCTAAAGAGAAAAGCCCTAGCTCTCTCAACCTTTCCTCGTAAGATCCTCCTTCCATTCCAGGTAACATCCTGGTAAATCTCCTCTGCACCTTTTCCAATGCTTCCACATCTTTCCTGTAATGAGGCATCCAGAAATGGGCACAATACTCCAGATGTGGCCAAACCAGGCTTTTGTATTGCTGGAGCATAACTTCACGGCTCTTGAACTCAATCCCTCTATTAATGAAAACTAACACACCATAAACCTTCTTAACAACTCTATCCACCTGGGTGGCAGCTTTCGGGGAACTGTGAACATGAACCCCAAGATCCCTCTGCTCCTCCACACTGCCAAGAATCCTTCCGTTAACCCTGTATTCTGCTTTCAAGTTTATCTTTCCAAAATGAATCACCTCATACTTTTCAGAGTTAAACTCCATCTGCCACTTCTCAGCCCAACTCTGCATCCTATCAATGTCCCTTTGTAACCTTGAGCACCCCACTGTACTATCCACAACTCGACATACCTTTGTATCGTTTGCGAACTTGCTAATCCACCCTTCCATCCTTCATCCAAATCATTTACAAAAAATCACAAATAGAAGAGGATCCAGGACAGATCCTTGCGGTACATCACTTGTAACTGAGCACCATGTTGATATATTTTCCATCCACTACCACCCTTTGTCTTCTAAGGGTCAGCCCAATTCTGAATCCAATCTGCTACTTTTCCCCCCTCCCATGCCTCCATACCTTCTGCACGAGTCTGCCTTGGGCAACCTTATCAAACGCTTTACTTAAATCCACGCATACCACATCCAATCCTCTATCTTCATCCAAGTGTTGGTGACCTCTTCAAAGAATTCAGTAAGGTTTAAGAGGCATGATCTACCCCTCACAAATCCGTGCTGACCATCTCAAATCAAACTGTGCCTACCCAAGTGATCATAAATCTTATCTCTTAGAGCCCTTTCCAATAATTTGCCCACCACTGATTCAAGACTAGCTGGCCAGTAATTTCCAGGGTTATCTCTATTCCCTTTCTTGAACAAGGGAATCATGTTTGCCACTCTCCATTCTTCCGGCGCTATACCCACGGACAGTGAAGATGAAAAGTTCATCACCAAGGTCCTAGTGATCTCTTCTCTCGCTTCCCATAAAATCCTTGGATAGATCCCATCAGGTCCTGGGGGACTTATCTACCTTCAACTTCCTCAAAATTCCTAGCACATCTTCCTTACTAACATTGACCCTCTTTAGCCTACCAGCCTGTTCTCCCTGTCCTCCTATACGACTAGGTCCCCCTTAGTTGTGAATACCGAAGAAAAGTATTCATTAAGGACCTCTCCTGTCTCTTTACGCTCTGCGCACAAACTCCCTTTACAATCCTTGATTGGCCTTACCCTTTCTCTGGTCATTCTCTTATTCCTCACGTACATGTAAAAAAGCCTTGGGGTTTTCCTTGATCCTATCTGCCAAAGTTTTCTCATGCTCCCTTGTCACTCTAAGCTCTTTATTCAGCTCCTTCCTGGATAATTTGTTTCCCTCTCTTTCCTAAACCTTACATAAGCATCCTTCTTCCTCGTAACAAGTTGTTCGACCTCTCTTGAGAAACAAGGCTCTCTCAATTGACCGCATCTTCCCTGCCTGCTCGGGACAAACACATCGAGCACACGCAGTATGCATTCCTTAAACAATCTCCACATTTCTATAGTGCTCTTCCTCGACAGCATCTGTTCCCAATTTTTGTTACCCAGTTCTTGCCTAACGGAATTGTATTTACCCTTCCCCCCAGTTATAAACCTTACCCTGCTGTATGTACCTATCCTTTTCCATGACTATTGTACAAGTAACAGAGTTATGATCGCTACTGCCAAAATGCTCTGCTACCAACAGGTCTAACATTTGGTCCGGTTTATTGCCAAGCACCAAATCCAAAGTGACCTCTCCTTGTGTTGGTCTATCTACGTACTGTCAGGAATCCTTCCTGAATGCACTGGACAAAATCCGCTCCATCTAAACTACTACAACTAAAATGCTTCCAATCAATAGTTGGAGGTTGTTTAGGGAGCAGTTGTGACAAGTACTGGATGGGTTTGCCCCACTGAGGCAAGGAAAGGATGTTAAAGTGAAGGAACCTTGGATGACAAGGCATATGGAACATCTAGCCAGGAGGAAGAAGGAAGCTCACTTGAGATTGAGGAAGCAAAGATTGGACAAGGTTCGAGTGGTCTACAAGGTAGCCAGGAAAGAAACTGAAGAATGGACTTAGGAAAGCTAGAAGTGGGTACGAGAAAACCTTGGTGGGTAGGATCAAGGAAAAACCCCAAGGCGTTCTATGCTTATGTGAGGAACAAGAAGCTGGCCAGAGTGAGGGTATGACCAATCAGGGACAGTGGAGGGAACTTGTGTGTGGAGTCAGAGAAGGTAGGGTACATCCTTAATAAATGCTTTGCTTCAGTATTCACCAGTGAGAGGGACCTTGACTTGTGCGAGGACAGCATGAAACAGGCAGATATACTCCAACAGGTTGATGTTAGGAAGGAGGATGTGCTAGAAATTTTGAAAAAGGTGAGGATAGATAAGACCCCTGGGCCAGATGGTATATACTCAAGATTGCTACGGGAAGCAAGGGAAGAGATTGCTGCTCCTTGGCAATGATCTTTGCGTCCTCACTGTCCACTGGAGTAGTACCAGATGATTGGAGGGTGGCAAATGTTATTGCCTTGTTCAAGAAAGGGAATAGGGATAATCCTGGGAATTGCAGATTGGTCAGTCTTAGCTCTGGGTGGGCAAATTATTGGAGAGGATTCTGAGAGATAGTATTGATGATTACTTGGAAAAGCACAGTTTGATTAGAAATGGTCAGCATGGCTTTGTGAGGAGCAGGTCATGCCCACAAGCCTTATTGAATTGTTTGAGGATGTGACGAAACACATCGATGAAGGCAGAGCAGTGAATGTGATGTATATGGATTTTAGCAAGGCATCTGATAAGGTTCCCCCTGGTAGGCTCATTCAGAAAGTAAGGAGGTATGGGATTCAGGGAAATTTGACTCTCTGGATACAAAACTGGCTGTCCAACAGAAGACAGAGGGTGGTAGTAGATGGAAAGTATTCAGCCTGGAGCTCGGTGACCAGTGGTGTTCTGCAGGGATCTGTTCTGGGACCTCTGCTCTTTGTGATCTTTATAAATGGCTTGGATGAGGAAGTGGAGGGGTGGGTTAGTAAGTTTGCCGATGACACGATGGTTGGTGGAGTTGTGGGTAGCGTGGAGGGCTATTGTAGGTTACAACGGGACAGTGACAGGATGCAGAGCTGAGCAAAGAAGTGGCGGATGGAGTTCAAACCGGAAAAGTATGAAGTGATTCATCTTGGAAGGTCAAATTTGAGTACAGAATATGGGTTTAATGGCAGGGTTGTTGGCAGTGCGGAGGAACAGAGGGATCTAGGTGTCCACATCCATAGATCACTGAAAGTTGCTGCCTAAATTGATGGGGTTGTAAAGAAGGCGTATGGTGTGTTGGCTTTCATCGACAGGAGAATTTTAGTTTAAGAGCTGTGATGTTATGCTGCAGCTCTATAAAACCCTGGTTAGACCACACTTGGAATGAACATTGTGGAAGCTTTAGAGAGGGTGCAGAGGAGATTTACCAGGATGCTGCCTGGTCTGAAGGGCAGGTCTTATGAGGAAAGGTTTAGGGAGCTAGGGCTTGTTTCAATGGAGTTAAGAAGGATGAGAGGTGACTTGATAAATGTGTACAAGATGATGAGAGGCATAGATAGAGTAGATAGTCAGACATTTTCCCAGGGCGGAAATGACAATTACAAGGGGGCATAATTTCAAGGTGACTGGAGGAAGGTAAAGGGGAGATGTCAGAGGTAGGCTCTTCACACAGAGAGTGGTGGGCATGTGGAATACACGGCTGGCAGTGGTAGTGGAGTCAGATACTTTAGAGGCTTTGAAATGACTCTTGGATAGGCACATGGAGGATAGTAAAATGTAGGGGATGCAGGGTAGATTGATCTTGGTAGGATAATAGGTTGGCACAACATTGTGGCCTGAAGGGCCTGTACTGTTCTCTGTTCTTAAAGGTTGGAAGGGAATAAACAATAACTATCACCGGAGAAAAATTGTAAGGGAAAGTAATGGGGCTAAAGGCCCCCAAGTCCCTTGAACCTGACAGGATATACCCTCGGATTTGAAAGGAAGGGTAGCACTGTGGTTCAACGTTAGCACCGCTGCTAGGGACCCGGGTTCAATTCCAGCCTCAGGTGACTGTCTGTGTGGAGTTTGCGCATTCTTCCCGTGTCTGCGTGGGTTTCCTCCCACAGGCCAAAGCAGTGTATGTTGGAGTGGACTGACCATGCTAAATTGCCCATAGTGACCAGGGATGTGTCGGCTAGCTGGAGTAGCCAAGGGAAACACAGGATTACAGAGATGGGTTGGGTCTTGGTGTGATTCTCTTCAGAGAGTTGGCATAGATGTGTTGGGCTGAATGGCCTGTTTCCGCACTGTAGGGTTTCTATGAAGGAGATGCAGAGGTGGCCACTACACTGTCTGAAACTTTTCAAGAATCCATAGATTCTAGAAAAGTCGCAGAGGCCTGGAAAACTGCTAACGTAACACTTATTTGAGAAAGGAAGGAGACAATAAAAGTTAACTATAGGCCAGTCAGCTTACCATCTGGGGAAATTGTGCCGAAGCAATTTACTGAAGTTCTTTGCGGAAGTAACAAACAGGACGGATAAAGGGAAGCAGTGCTTGTGATATAAGAAACAAAAACAGAATTGCTGTGGAGAAAGGCTTCTGAAGGAAGGTCAGCGGCCTGAAACCCTAACTGTGATTTCTCTTTACAGATGCTGCCAGAACAGCTGGGCTTTTACAGCAATTGTGTTTTTATTTCTGATTTTCAACATCTGCAGTTCTTTCTGTGCTCGTAATATATCTGGATTTCCAAAATACATTCAATAAGTTACCGCACAAAATGTACTTAATAAGGTAAGAGCCTATGGTGTTGGGAACAGCATGCTGGAATGGATAAAGGATTAGTTAAGGAATTGAAGATAGAGATTTGGGATAAAAGTGATAATTTCAGGATGACAACTTGTAATTAGTGGTGACTTGTAACCAGCGTTGGGAAGGTCAACAACTTCTCTTTCAACTCCTCTCATTTTCTTCAGGTAAGAGGGGTTGCCATGGGTACTCGCATGGGCCCCGAGTTATGCCTGTCTCTTTGTGGGATACGTCGAACATTCCTTGTTCCAGTCCTATTCCAGCCCCCCACCCACAACTCCTTCTCCGATACATCAGTGATATCGTCGGTGCTGCTTCCCTCTCTCGTCGAGAATTGGAAAACATCATCAATTTTGCCTCCAATTTCACCCTGCCCTCACTTTTACCTGGTCTATCTCCGACTCCTCCCTTCCCTTCCTCGACATTTGTTTCCGTTTCTGGGGATAGACTGGCCACTAATATCCACTACAAACCCACCGATTCCCACAGCTACGTGGACTATACATCCTCACACTCCACTTCCTGTAAAGACTCCATCCCATTCTCTCAGTTCCTCCGTCTCCGTCGCGTATGTTCAGATGAGGCCAACTTCAACAAGGGAGCCTCTGAAACATCCACATTTTCCTCATCCGAGGTTTCGCCAGCTCCGTTGTCGACAGGGCCCTCAACCAGGTCCAACCCATGGCCCACACTTCTGCCTTCACTCCCTGTCTTCCCTCCTACAACAGTGATAGGGTCCCCCTTGTTCTTACTGACCATGCCACCAGCCTCCACATCCAGAAGATCATCAGACACCATTTCCACCACCTCCTGTGAGATGCCACCACCTGACACACATTCCCCTCCCCTCCCTTGTCTTCTTTCCGCAAGAACCTTTCCCTCTGGGACACCCTGGTCCACTCCTCCTTCACTCTCAACACTCCATCACAGCCCCACGGCATCTTCACCTGCAACCGAAGGTGTAACATCTGCCCACTTACCTCCTCCCTCCCCACTATCCAAGAGCCCAAACACATGTTCCAGGTGAAGCAACACTTCACCTGCACTTCCCAGAATCTAGTCGACTACATTTGCTGCTCACAATGTGGTCTCCTCTACGTTGGGGAAATGAAGCTTAGGCTAGGTGACTGCTTTGCAGAACATCTATGTTCTGCTCACCAAAAAGACCATGCGCTTCCAGTTGCCTGCCACTTCAACACACCACCCTGTTCCCTGGTCAACATCTCTGTCTCAGGCTTGCTACAGTTTTCCAGCAAAGCTCAGCACAAGCTGGAAGAACAACACCTCATTTTCTGTTTGGGGATCCTGTCGCCCTTCAGACTCAATACTAAGTTCAATAATTTAAGGGCCTGAACTCTTCTATGTCCAAGTCCCCGCCAACTCGGCATGCCAGGCCTTGTTATCATATAGTCTGCCATTACAAGCTACCTATTGTTAGTCACTAACAGCTTCCATTAACAGGTATTCACCCTCCCAGCCTGATAGTTATTCAATCCTTTGTCCAACTGTTCTTCCCTCTCTTTGGGCTCTATCCCCACCTATCGTTTACTCCTTACACCCTCCCCCACCCTGTCTTCTGCACATAAACCAACATTTTCCTAGCTACCATCAGTTCTGCGGAAGGGTCACTGGACCCGAAACATTGAGTCTAATTTTGTCTCATTGATGCTGCCAGACCGGCTCATCTTTTCCAGTAACCTTTTGTTTCTGAATTATAGCATCCACTGTTCTGTGATAATGGGAACTGCAGATGCTGGAGAATCCAAGATAACAAAGTGCGGAGCTGGATGAACACAGCAGGCCAGGTAGCATGTTAGGAGCAGAAAAGCTGATGTTTCAGGCCTTTTCTGCTGAAGGGTCTAGGCCCGAAACATCAGCTTTTGTGCTCGTAAGATGCTGCTTGGCCTGTGTGTTCATCCAGCTCCGCACTTTGTTATCTAGCATCCACAGTTCTTTTGGTTTTTATTATAGAATCACGGATTATTGGGAAAGGACAGGATGTGGAGATTCCCGTGTTGGACTTGGGTAGGTAAAGTCAGAAAGCACACTACACCAAGTTATAGTCCAACAGGTTTATTTGAAAACACAAGCTTTCAGAGCCTCAGTCCTCCTTCAGGTGTCAGATATCAGACACAGCATTTGTAACTAAGATCAAAGGTCCGCACCATTGATGAGGATGTATTAAACAAGCCTAAGATGCTGTTAAATCTTAAATCAGTTAGGAGGTTTTAATTGATTAGTATGTATATGTAATCCCTGAATTTTTATTTGCAGATACATTTTATTTTGTTCATAAAGCACACAAATTATAAACAGTTAATATGGCATTTTATAATTCCTATTTAAGAAATAAAACCAATCTGACTCCAAACCAAGACACAAACAGATTCTAAACAAGGTCTCACACCTAACATGTATTGTCTGACCTAAAATGTCACTTCTTCTTCACCCTGATAACACCTTTAGTTCTCTCAAGACTGTGACTAGAAAGGAATTCAGGGATTTACATAAACCTGTTAATGAATCAAAACCGAGCTGATTCAAGATTTTACAACATTTTAGGTTTGTTTAGTACATCCTCATCAGTTGTGTGACAGTTTGATCTTTTACTTATAAATTCTGTGTTCTGTGTGCTTCCTTCACACTTCACCTAATGAAGGGGTACGCTC